>NC_137427.1:10707500-10865000 GCF_964374335.1 Astatotilapia calliptera | reverse complement strand
CATCAACAGAGCTGGAGTGAGAGAGAGAGAGATCCTTCTTATTGGATTCAAGTGCACATTTGAGTTCTGTGAGAATAGTTTGCAGCCTTGTCTTACTAGTCATTTCTACACAGACGCCATGAAATGCACAGACGCGGGCACGCACAACACGAAGCACATGGTCAATTTAGGGGAGGCTTAGGTTAAAGCAGAGTGTATTTGTGTTAGAAACGTCCCCAAAAGTTACAAGTGTGAGACCTAATGATGACTGTAGTTGGTGATGTTTTTGTAGTTGTAAGTGAAGTCATGTCTCTGTTTTTAGGATAAGTCTACTCTAGAGATCAGCAACCAAACCGGTGATCTTGAACACTGCATTCAGGTAAGTGTTATGTTCTCATCAGTATCTAATGAGTGGCCTTAGTTCAGTTTGCCATTTACTGTCCTCACTTAGGTTAAAGCAGAGTGTATTTGTGTTAGAACCGTCCCCAAAAGTTATAAGTGTGAGGCCTAATGATGACTGTAGTTGGTGATGTTTTTGTTGTTGTTGTTGTTAGTATGGGTGGGTTTTAATAATCGATTCATTGATTAAAATCGATTCAGGTTTGGATAATGTGATATCGATTCATTAAAATCCGGAATCGATTTTTTTTTTTTTTATATAAATGTATTTTGCCCAAAATCCTTCTCCTTCTTATTGGATTCAAGTGCACATTTGAGTTCTGTGAGAACAGTTTGCAGCCTTGTCTTACTAGTCATTTCTACACAGACGCCATGAAATGCACAGACGCGGGCACGCACAACACGAAGCACATGGTCAATTTAGGGGAGGCTTAGGTTAAAGCAGAGTGTATTTGTGTTAGAAACGTCCCCAAAAGTTACAAGTGTGAGACCTAATGATGACTGTTGTTGGTGATGTTTTTGTAGTTGTAAGTGAAGTCATGTCTCTGTTTTCAGGATAAGTCTACTCTAGAGATCAGCAACCAAACCGGTGATCTTGAACACTGCATTCAGGTAAGTGTTATGTTCTCATCAGTATCTAATGAGTATCTAATGAGTGGCCTTAGTTCAGTTTGCCATTTACTGTCCTCACTTAGGTTAAAGCAGAGTGTATTTGATCCCCTCTATGGTGTGGTGTATAGTAAAGGAGATTCACATGTGTACTACCTCCTGTTACCCTTGTACCATTTTGGGCCCCATTGACTTCCATTATAATCACATATTTTCCATATACTGTAATCCTGACATGTGATAAGGCTTTTCTCGTGGATACCTAATGGATCTAAGCCTCTGCCTTCAAAATAAAGGAAAAATAGGTTTTGGATCAAATGAGCACAATATTAGGCACAGCACCACCATAGACACTCAGTGGTTTTGAATGCAGGACATGGTTATCTTACCTTGCAAAATACATGGTAACAAAACGGCTAATCACCATAAAATAGTCTTGATGTAGTGGAACTGATATAAGAGAGTGGTGTGAATGTGATTGGCCCGTAGAGCCGCCTCCTTGAAGTGAACAACGGCAGCCTGCCCCGTTTTTTTTTTTTCCTTTCTCTAAATCTCTCTAAATGTTTTTTTTTTTTTGCTTCACTCTGGACATGAGGCTTGTGTTTGCTCTGAGCAGTGAGGGGGAGGGGCAGTCGTTACACTCCCAGTGGCACATCAACAGAGCTGGAGGGAGAGAGAGAGAGATCCTTCTTATTGGATTCAAGTGCACATTTGAGTTCTGTGAGAATAGTTTGCAGCCTTGTCTTACTAGTCATTTCTACACAGACGCCATGAAATGCACAGACGCGGGCACGCACAACACGAAGCACATGGTCAATTTAGGGGAGGCTTAGGTTAAAGCAGAGTGTATTTGTGTTAGAAACGTCCCCAAAAGTTACAAGTGTGAGACCTAATGATGACTGTAGTTGGTGATGTTTTTGTAGTTGTAAGTGAAGTCATGTCTCTGTTTTTAGGATAAGTCTACTCTAGAGATCAGCAACCAAACCGGTGATCTTGAACACTGCATTCAGGTAAGTGTTATGTTCTCATCAGTATCTAATGAGTATCTAATGAGTGGCCTTAGTTCAGTTTGGCATTTACTGTCCTCACTTAGGTTAAAGCAGAGTGTATTTGTGTTAGAACCGTCCCCAAAAGTTATAAGTGTGAGGCCTAATGATGACTGTAGTTGGTGATGTTTTTGTTGTTGTTAGTATGGGTGGGTTTTAATAATCGATTCATTGATTAAAATCGGTTCAGGTTTGGATAATGTGATATCGATTCATTAAAATCCGGAATCGATTTTTTTTTTTTTTTTTTTATATAAATGTATTTTGCCCAAAATCCTTCTCCTTCTTATTGGATTCAAGTGCACATTTGAGTTCTGTGAGAATAGTTTGCAGCCTTGTCTTACTAGTCATTTCTACACAGACGCCATGAAATGCACAGACGCGGGCACGCACAACACGAAGCACATGGTCAATTTAGGGGAGGCTTAGGTTAAAGCAGAGTGTATTTGTGTTAGAAACGTCCCCAAAAGTTACAAGTGTGAGACCTAATGATGACTGTAGTTGGTGATGTTTTTGTAGTTGTAAGTGAAGTCATGTCTCTGTTTTTAGGATAAGTCTACTCTAGAGATCAGCAACCAAACCGGTGATCTTGAACACTGCATTCAGGTAAGTGTTATGTTCTCATCAGTATCTAATGAGTGGCCTTAGTTCAGTTTGCCATTTACTGTCCTCACTTAGGTTAAAGCAGAGTGTATTTGTGTTAGAACCGTCCCCAAAAGTTATAAGTGTGAGGCCTAATGATGACTGTAGTTGGTGATGTTTTTGTTGTTGTTGTTGTTAGTATAGGTGGGTTTTAATAATCGATTCATTGATTAAAATCGATTCAGGTTTGGATAATGTGATATCGATTCATTAAAATCCGGAATCGATTTTTTTTTTTTTTTATATAAATGTATTTTGCCCAAAATCCTTCTCCTTCTTATTGGATTCAAGTGCACATTTGAGTTCTGTGAGAATAGTTTGCAGCCTTGTCTTACTAGTCATTTCTACACAGACGCCATGAAATGCACAGACGCGGGCACGCACAACACGAAGCACATGGTCAATTTAGGGGAGGCTTAGGTTAAAGCAGAGTGTATTTGTGTTAGAAACGTCCCCAAAAGTTACAAGTGTGAGACCTAATGATGACTGTAGTTGGTGATGTTTTTGTAGTTGTAAGTGCAGTCATGTCTCTGTTTTCAGGATAAGTCTACTCTAGAGATCAGCAACCAAACCGGTGATCTTGAACACTGCATTCAGGTAAGTGTTATGTTCTCATCAGTATCTAATGAGTATCTAATGAGTGGCCTTAGTTCAGTTTGGCATTTACTGTCCTCACTTAGGTTAAAGCAGAGTGTATTTGATCCCCTCTATGGTGTGGTGTATAGTAAAGGAGATTCACATGTGTACTACCTCCTGTTACCCTTGTACCATTTTGGGCCCCATTGACTTCCATTATAATCACATATTTTCCATATACTGTAATCCTGACATGTGATAAGGCTTTTCTCGTGGATACCTAATGGATCTAAGCCTCTGCCTTCAAAATAAAGGAAAAATAGGTTTTGGATCAAATGAGCACAATATTAGGCACAGCACCACCATAGACACTCAGTGGTTTTGAATGCAGGACATGGTTATCTTACCTTGCAAAATACATGGTAACAAAACGGCTAATCACCATAAAATAGTCTTGATGTAGTGGAACTGATATAAGAGAGTGGTGTGAATGTGATTGAGAATATATATATATATATATATATATATATATATATATATATATATATATACTGTGTGTGTGTCGGTGGCAAACAAAACGGCCCGTAGAGCCGCCTCCTTGAAGTGAACAACGGCAGCCTGCCCCGTTTTTTTTTTCCTTTCTCTAAATCTCTCTAAATGTTTTTTTTTTTTTTGGCTTCACTCTGGACATGAGGCTTGTGTTTGCTCTGAGCAGTGAGGGGGAGGGGCAGTCGTTACACTCCCAGTGGCACATCAACAGAGCTGGAGGGAGAGAGAGAGAGATCCTTCTTATTGGATTCAAGTGCACATTTGAGTTCTGTGAGAACAGTTTGCAGCCTTGTCTTACTAGTCATTTCTACACAGACGCCATGAAATGCACAGACGCGGGCACGCACAACACGAAGCACATGGTCAATTTAGGGGAGGCTTAGGTTAAAGCAGAGTGTATTTGTGTTAGAAACGTCCCCAAAAGTTACAAGTGTGAGGCCTAATGATGACTGTAGTTGGTGATGTTTTTGTAGTTGTAAGTGAAGTCATGTCTCTGTTTTTAGGATAAGTCTACTCTAGAGATCAGCAACCAAACCGGTGATCTTGAACACTGCATTCAGGTAAGTGTTATGTTCTTATCAGTATCTAATGAGTGGCCTTAGTTCAGTTTGCCATTTACTGTCCTCACTTAGGTTAAAGCAGAGTGTATTTGTGTTAGAACCGTCCCCAAAAGTTATAAGTGTGAGACCTAATGATGACTGTTGTTGGTGATGTTTTTGTAGTTGTAAGTGAAGTCATGTCTCTGTTTTTAGGATAAGTCTACTCTAGAGATCAGCAACCAAACCGGTGATCTTGAACACTGCATTCAGGTAAGTGTTATGTTCTCATCAGTATCTAATGAGTATCTAATGAGTGGCCTTAGTTCAGTTTGCCATTTACTGTCCTCACTTAGGTTAAAGCAGAGTGTATTTGTGTTAGAACCGTCCCCAAAAGTTATAAGTGTGAGGCCTAATGATGACTGTAGTTGGTGATGTTTTTGTAGTTGTTAGTATGGGTGGGTTTTAATAATCGATTCATTGATTAAAATCGATTCAGGTTTGGATAATGTGATATCGATTCATTAAAATCCGGAATCGATTTTTTTTTTTTTTTTTTTTATAAATGTATTTTGCCCAAAATCCTTCTCCTTCTTATTGGATTCAAGTGCACATTTGAGTTCTGTGAGAACAGTTTGCAGCCTTGTCTTACTAGTCATTTCTACACAGACGCCATGAAATGCACAGACGCGGGCACGCACAACACGAAGCACATGGTCAATTTAGGGGAGGCTTAGGTTAAAGCAGAGTGTATTTGTGTTAGAAACGTCCCCAAAAGTTACAAGTGTGAGACCTAATGATGACTGTAGTTGGTGATGTTTTTGTAGTTGTAAGTGAAGTCATGTCTCTGTTTTCAGGATAAGTCTACTCTAGAGATCAGCAACCAAACCGGTGATCTTGAACACTGCATTCAGGTAAGTGTTATGTTCTCATCAGTATCTAATGAGTATCTAATGAGTGGCCTTAGTTCAGTTTGCCATTTACTGTCCTCACTTAGGTTAAAGCAGAGTGTATTTGATCCCCTCTATGGTGTGGTGTATAGTAAAGGAGATTCACATGTGTACTACCTCCTGTTACCCTTGTACCATTTTGGGCCCCATTGACTTCCATTATAATCACATATTTTCCATATACTGTAATCCTGACATGTGATAAGGCTTTTCTCGTGGATACCTAATGGATCTAAGCCTCTGCCTTCAAAATAAAGGAAAAATAGGTTTTGGATCAAATGAGCACAATATTAGGCACAGCACCACCATAGACACTCAGTGGTTTTGAATGCAGGACATGGTTATCTTACCTTGCAAAATACATGGTAACAAAACAGCTAATCACCATAAAATAGTCTTGATGTAGTGGAACTGATATAAGAGAGTGGTGTGAATGTGATTGAGAATAAATATATATATATATATATATATATATATTATACTGTGTGTGTGTCGGTGGCAAACAAAACGGCCCGTAGAGCCGCCTCCTTGAAGTGAACAACGGCAGCCTGCCCCGTTTTGTTTTTCCTTTCTCTAAATCTCTCTAAATGTTTTTTTTTTTTTTTTTTTGCTTCACTCTGGACATGAGGCTTGTGTTTGCTCTGAGCAGTGAGGGGGAGGGGCAGTCGTTACACTCCCAGTGGCACATCAACAGAGCTGGAGGGAGAGAGAGAGAGATCCTTCTTATTGGATTCAAGTGCACATTTGAGTTCTGTGAGAACAGTTTGCAGCCTTGTCTTACTAGTCATTTCTACACAGACGCCATGAAATGCACAGACGCGGGCACGCACAACACGAAGCACATGGTCAATTTAGGGGAGGCTTAGGTTAAAGCAGAGTGTATTTGTGTTAGAAACGTCCCCAAAAGTTATAAGTGTGAGGCCTAATAATAATAACAGTTGATGATATTTGTCAAAGCTGAGCCCAGGGCAAACTAAGCTAAATTATTGGTTTTAGCTAATAGCTACAATAAGCATAACAGTTACTGTTAGGCTGTCATTTGTTCGCATGATGCTTTTTCTTATACACGCAATACATTTATTACCCAACTAATTCAACAAAGTTCTGTCCATACAAGTACTGTGTAATTGAAAACACAAAGATTGTTTATTATTGTTAAATATGTCTGCTATATAATGAATTTCACAAGTACACTGCTGTGCAGTTTAGGTTTGTTTTAATATTAATTTTCATATCCCTCTTTAAAAATACCCTATGCAACCTTGTTTTCTAAATGACATATTATTTTTTTTCAAATGTATATCCTCAAACCAGTGATTCCAGTGTTGAATTTTATGCTATAACTAGTATTACTTTTACAGTTTAATATTTCCTTATTTGGTTTTATAGATATCAAAAATATGTTGTAATAATATGATACTTTTAGAAACTCAGTTTTTGTTTTTTGTCCATCCTTTAAGGCTGCAGTTCCTCCTATAGTTGCCACAACATCATTACTTCAACCAGCATCTGATAATTGCTTCGTTGAATACTCAAAAAAGAGGTCCTCAAGACAAAAACAGGTGGAAAATGTTTAATATACATGTTTTATTTATCTTTAAATAGCTCTAACTTTTAATCTGTCACAAAAAATACTTCTATCATGTCTTAAATCTTAAAGAGATGTTATTTTTTCCCCAAGGTCTCGACATATACAGAAACATCTTCTGATGAATCCGATCACACAGACTATAGTGATGCTAATTATGTTCCAGACACTGAAGGAAGTTCCTCTCAGCTAGATGAAGATGAACCTCTTTATCCAACTGCACAGAAGTCTCTGCCTTCTCTGCAATACCCCGATTTATCTCCACAAAAACTAGATAATTATTCAGAAATTTTAAATAAAGGCAATGGTGCCACAACTTTTAAGAAGAGGATCTCAAAAACTCCAAGAAAGAGAAAGCTCTCGTCCCACAGTGCAACAAATAGTAATGAAAGTACACCGAAGAAAAGCAGAACTCAACAGATTTTGGACTCGATCAAAGTGTTACCACCTTCAAAGTCTGGAAGTCGCCGTGTATATGATAAGAGAAACTATTGTTTGTTTTGTCTCCAGCCTACATCAAAAATTGCACGACACCTGGAGACTGTACATAAAAATAAGGAAGAGGTTGCTCGTGCATTTCAATATCCCAAAAATTCAAGAGAGAGGCGCAATAGGTTGAACATCCTTAGAAGACGCGGAAATTTTGCCCATAATGCCAGTGTTGTGAAGAGGGGGGCTGGTGAGCTACAGGCCTGCTATAGACCAAAGAAATCCACAGAGGGCATTGATTACATTCATTGTTATCACTGCCAGGGACTCTATTCTAAGAAAACACTGTGGAAGCACATGAGAATATGCCCAGCAAAGAAAGAAAGTGAAGAAGACTCCCAGAGTGGGAAGCAGCGGGTTCGATCCAAATGTGCACTGAAAACTGCTGTTGTTCGTGACATTGGAGAGGGCTTGAAAACTGTGATTTCCTGCATGAAATATGACGAGGTAACTCAATTAATCCAAAATGACCAACTTCTTCTTCAGTTTGGACAGCACCTTTATGATCTAAATGGTTCAAGAAAGAACAGACATGACTACATAAGGCAAAGGCTTAGGGAACTTGGGCGACTGCTGCTTATAGCTCAGAAGAATACCCCCATTCAAAAGGCAGAGGAACTGATTTATCCTGCAAACTTCAACCATTTGATATCTGCAGTGAAAGAGGTGGCTGGGTACGATCCTGAAAGAAATACGTTCCAGAAACCTACCTTAGCTCTAAAAATTGGCAACAATCTGGGAATTATCTGTGAGCTTGTAGAGACTGACAATTTGTCCTCAGAAGACGGAGACTCAAGCCTTGTGCAATTTGCCAGAGAATTTAAGGCTATCAAAAATTTTAGATGGAAGGGACTGATCACCAGAGGTGCAACAACAACCATGAAGGAGTCTAAGTGGAATGCACCACAGATTTTACCTTTAACAGCTGATGTCAAATGCTTGGATCGCCATATGGAGACTGTTAAAAGCAGTGCTGAAAGAATGCTGAGGTTGACTCCAACTCCATACAGCTATGCAATGCTTGCCAAAGTGACACTAGCTCAAGTGATCATTTTTAACAGAAGAAGAGAAGGAGAGGTATCAAGAATGGAGGTGTCCACCTTTAAAGACAGAAAAAAGTCAGAAATCAATATGGACATGGCTGCTTGTCTGACCTCACTTGAGAAAAAAATGTGTGATTTCTTCACCAGAGTAGAAATCCGTGGAAAACGAGGGAGAGGAGTTCCTATTCTCCTAAAACCATCAATGGTCTCTGCAATGGAGCTCCTTGTGGAAACTCGTGAATCTTGTGGCGTCCCCAAAGAGAACATTTACATGTTTGCTAGACCAGGAGCTTTATCTGCCTATCGAGGAAGAGACTGTATCCAAATGTTGGCAAAGGAGAGTGGAGCAAAACACCCTGAAATCTTAACATCAACAAGGCTCCGAAAACATATCGCAACAATGTCGCAGGTGCTTAATCTTCAAGAAAATGAAGCAGATCAACTAGCAGACTTTCTGGGTCATGACATACGTGTGCACAGGCAGTATTACCGCTTGCCTCAAGGAACACTTCAGCTTGCTAAGATGAGCAAATTACTTTTGGCACTGGAGAACGGAACTGTTTCACATTATAAAGGCCAAACACTTGATGATATTGAAATTGACCCCGAAGGTAAGAGTGTAAATTTTATTAGGATGCTCTAAAATATAATAATTGATTTTTTTTTTAATTATTAAATGCTCTGGAAACCTTTAGAAAAAGTTGATCTGGAAAATTCAGATAACTCAAGCGATGAGAGTGAGCCTCTTCAATCGGCTCTGGAGGCAATAAAAACACCAGAGAATGAGACAACGGATCAGGATGGAGACAGAGGGCCATGGACTTCTTCATCTCCAGGGACGTCTTCATCTCCAAGGACTTCTTTCAGTCCTCCCTTGAAAAAGGGTACTGACCAATTTGTTTTGGCATAAACATAAACTTTATACATTGGCACAGAAAAATAAATATGGTTCAGTGAATTAATGAAGTGAAAAGGTGATAAATAAATGACGGTCACGATCATCAACTCGGCGAACAAATAATTCAGAATTCATCCAATATGCACAATTTTGCTTTTACTTTGAACAGGCTTGTGCCTACCTTTAAATCTTTTTAGACCGGTCTGTTGTCCGCCTCATATCAGATCGTACCTTAAGGTCCAAATTAGACCTCTCAGCCGCAAAAGAATCCAGGTCATGGCACCAATTATTAAATTCATTTCTTTGTATTCTTTTAACAGCGAAGAAAGACACGGCTCAAAGTGGTCTAACTCAAAAAATGATCTTTAATTTTACATTTTCCGGAAAATGGAGACTGAGCACACAGACATCAGCTCAAGTCTGAAGCAGCAGCAGGCAGTCTGGTTATTTATATACTTCCTCTAGACGTCACGCACACTTTTAAGTTTCGATCAAACACTCTACTTAGTTTCACTTTCTGCCTGCAGCTCATATTCTTTGCAAAAGCATGCAGTTTCCTATCAGCCTGCGACCTAGTTTACACTCAACGCTGGCCATCTCTTATACGTAAAAGAATATAATCAGCAAATAAGCACTAATAATATATATATATTAAATACATGACATTATTCATTGAGTAGAGGAGGAAAACATTTGATATTGAAAAAGTTTTAAGCAGTGTATTGATGTCTGTTTTCTTTTCTTCAAAGGCAACCGAAGTAACGCCAAATGTAAGTGGGAAGATCATGAGGTACGTGCAGTTGAAAAACACATGATGCGTTTCATCAACACATGCAAGTTGCCTCAGAAGCTGGACTGCACTCAATGCATCAATGCAGAACCCTATGCACTGAAAGACAGAAACTGGACTGGGGTAAAAAATTATGTTAGAAATCGCATTACTGCCTTAAAAAGAAAAGCTTGTGCAAAGGACTGAGGGCTGTTTGTGATTTCAGTGAGTTAAAATTTCCTGTTTCTCTGGTAAAATGGTTCTGAAGATGTTTTGAAGATGTTGCACTCCAAAAATTTCAGGTTCAGTAAGCAGGTGTAAGTTTGTTTCCTAAAACCTTTTGTCATTCTGAGAGGAAAAAAACAAATCTTTTCAAGTTGACATTTTTTTCTTAACATGGTTTTCATTGTGTCCACTTCGCACTGTATGAGATGTATTTGGAATCAAAGTTTTTTACATTTGCAGGTAGAAGCACTTAATGAATTGTGCAGATATTTTGTTGTTTCTTTGTTGCTGCAAGTTCCTGTGTATACATGAAGTGCATGTAAAGTGCTAAAAACAACACGGTAGAAATAAAAGAAGCAGAATATTTAAATGTTTCTGTGGCACAATAAGTTGTGATTTCTTTCATAATAAGTAATGACCTGACTTTGAAGTTCTGGCAAATCCATTGGATTTTGTCAAGTTAGCAGACCTAATTGCAATGAATATTGTTAGGTTGGGTAGAAAAAGATGGCTTTTAACATTGTGACACTGAGCAGCAGCAGCATCCTAAAACATTTCTAGATGGTTAAATCATAACATTACCTTGTACTTACTTTGATGAAGTAATATCCCCAAAACTGAAGTTATGTGTGTATTGCTGAAGACCCCAAATGGAAGTAACGACCCCAAAAGTGGCATAACATAATTTGTGTATGTGTGTATTGCTGAAGACCCCAAATGGAAGTATGGTCCCCAAAACTGACATAAAATAACTTGTGTATGTGTGTATTGCTGAAGACCCCAAATGGAAGTATGGTCCCCAAAACTGACATAAAATAACTTGTGTATGTGTGTATTGCTGAAGACCCCAAATGGAAGTAAGGTCCCCAAAAGTAGCATAAAATAGTTTGTGTATGTGTGTGTCGCTGAAGACCCCAAATGGAAGTAAGGTCCCCAAAAGTAGCATAAAATAGTTTGTTTATCTGTGTATCGCTGAAGACCCCAAAGAGGACATTAAACATTCCCAGTCCCCAATGTGAAGGTAAAAATACTGTCTGGACAAATGTTGCTTAAAATGAAAATCTCAAGTGATTTTTTATTTCTGTGGTCTTGGAGGAGTAAAACTGAGTTGCCAGCTTGCTTCTAAACCATACAGAAAGTGGTGTCCCCAAAGGGTGGGAGTTAAGATATGCGACCCCAAACGGGACTTAAGCGAGTATGTGTGTGTGTGTGTGTGTGTGTGTGTGTGTGTGTGTGTGTGTGTGTGGATAGATAACCATGGCCTAATTCAGGTGAATTAACATGTGGAGCTATTGGATTATCTTGTCCTGCAGTCATAATACATAATCTACATTGACTACTTATCTGTTTAGCAGTAAAGGAGTGTAGGGGCAATGATGGCCACTTGGATCAGAAGTCAGAGAAACATCATTAAAAAATATAATGAGAATTTCAGGTAGTAAATGTTTACCTCTGTACAAAATAAATAAAATGAAAGGTGGACTGCAGGTTTAGACTACAACCTGCATCCACCCAGTCACACAGCGCTTTATCCTACGCTTTTTACCTGTCATCTTGCCCAAGGACACTTTGACACGTGGGTTGGAAAAGCAGGGGCTCCAACCGTTCAGTGCAATACAACCAGCTTTATCTCCTGAGCCACAGCCTCACAACTGCAAAATAAAAGAACAAACAAAAATAAATAAAAACAGGAGTCAGGTTTTAAGCAAACAGTCATTTATAAATATACATTTTTTTTTTAAATATAGGTGATGAAAATGATACACTATTCTCTGGTGGTAGTACCTTTCAACAAGCAGTTAAAGAATTTAACTTGCAGCTTCGTAAGCTGTGAAAATGACGACATGCGTGTCTCATAAACCTACATTTTACTCACAGTAAAACATATTAAATGATTAAACTGAGACATTTTATTATTGCCTGGAAATATTAGCTCATTTTGGACATTTTAGACAAAAAATTGGGAGGGTCAAGAAAAGGTTGGAGACTGAAGAGGCAGTTTTACAGAAGTAAAGATGAGTAGTGGTTCATCAATTTGTGTTTATAAATTGTGAAACAATTTCCTTAATGTAACATTGTGAAGTCTTTTAATATCTTTCTTTCAGTATTTAATCATCTACAATACATGATGTCATCAAATTCTCAGATATAGATTCTCAGAATCTGGAGAAATCTCTGTGCGCTGAGGACAAGACCATAAATCACTGTTGGATACCTGTGATCTTCACTCCCTCGGTTAAAACTGTAGTAAAAACAGGCATGATTCTGTCATGGTAATCGCTGCATGGTCTCAGCAGCACTTTCATCATCTGTGAAGACAGTTTGACGTGCCATCCACAAATACAGGGTAAAGCTTTAATTGTGAAAAGAAGAAGCAACATGTGAATCTGATTCAGAATGCCGCAGTCTCTCACGGCCAAAGCTCATTTTAAATGGACTGAGGCAAAGTGGAAGATGAGGCAAACTGGTCATATGCATCAAAATTTGAAATCCATCTCTAAATTTATGGGGGGGGGGCATTAATGTCTATAAGATTGGTCATTCATACATCTAGAATGAAAGGTGCTGAAAGGTATTTGCAGGTTTTAGAGCAACATATGCTCACATCTAGATGACATCTTTTTCAGGAAAAGCCGTTTATATTTTAGCAAGACCGCTAAACCACATACTGCCTCTGTTACAACAGTATGGGTTTGTATTAGAAGAGTCCGGGTTCTGAACAGGCCTACCTGCAGACCATAACATTCACCAGCTGGAAACATCTGATCTGTTTTCTATGCACTGTTGTGAATAAAATGTGGATGGGGGGAACGCAATATGCTTGAATACATTGCAATAAAACTTTTTGTCACTTGATTATGCATTTCATTAACCCACTGAATCAACATTTTAGCCCATAATAACCTGATTCTCTTTATCTGTTCTGTATGTGTTTCTCCCAGATGTGTCTAACTGTCTGTCTCTCTTTGGTTCAGACATTGTTCTGAGGCTTTCAGGCATCATGACTCACACACTCACAACACGAATTTTAGAATGGAGCCCAATTTTCTTTTTCTTTTTTTCTTTTTTTTGTTGTTGAGAAAACCGCATACAGAACATTAGTGTGATTATCAAGATTAAAAGAAGTTTGAGAGTTCACATTTCAATCACTATTTTTACATGATGTTGTTGGAAGGGTGTTATTAATGCTTTTATCAATGGACATGAAAAGCAGTATTTTATTTTGCTTGTTACAAATGAGCACGCAGGAAAATAAACCCCTGCAAGGTTAGGATCACCTGAATGTAAAACCTGAGTCATCTGTTAGTTGCAGCTCAATAAACTCAAAAGCAGTGCCCATGGAAACACATATTTCCGGCATGAGAAGTGAAAAGCCTTCTCCGAGTGCACACATAAAGCACCCAGAGATAAATCTTTGCAAGGTTGCTTTCTTATTGGCATCAAGCTAGCAAAATGTGTCATGTATTGCTTCTTTAAAAAAAACACTTGGAATCTGTGACTCAAAGCCTGTTGTTTGAAGGGAGACTTCTTCAGCTTCAAAATATAAAAAATGAAGAACAACCATGCAAGTGAAAGCTAAATAGTTGAGTTCATAGAAGCCCTTGAGTGGTAGGCTTATATTAGGAATAATTTATAGGGTATGATGTAGGATGAGGAAAGTGTATGCCAACTGGAAACCTTTAAGCTGGTTGTTTGGGATGTGTGGGATTCAGATTGTGGACTGCTGGCAATCACGAATCCAGTATTACACACACAGAAACTCACAGGAAGCGAAAACAAGCGTGGGTGAGGAAAAAGAGTTGCCATCTAATAGATTTCTGAATATAGGTTATGCAATAGTCATACAATAATCAAATAGTCAAGGTACTGACTCAACCTCCTCCTACTTTGTCCATACTCAGAAAGAAAAAAAGAACACACTATAATATTAAAAATATTTTATTTCAAAAACATTTCAAGTACATGTAAACGCACAATAAGGCATTATTATTATTTTTAAATAAATATCGGTGCTTTATGAACTGTGTTATTCGCTCTGTGTTTCTTCTCATAGTTTGTGTGTCTCTCACTGAATATAACATTTCTCCAGTCCTTTGCCGGGCTTCCTTGTCGTATGTGGTCCAATAACCTGACGAAGGTCAGTGGTAAAACTCGGTCGCCGGGCCAGTGGGTACAGTGTGCCGCAGGGAACATCTCTATCAGAGACCTGCTTCCCCTTCCCCGCTACACGGCCGCTCCGCATTGCCTGATATGAGCGGAGAGAGACTTTGCGGTGTTGCGACGGGCCAGTTTCGGTCGGAAGCCCACCTCGCTTTGCCAAAGTCTCGAATACTTGTTCGAGATTAGTGCTCTCCTTAGCGGACGTTTCAAAATAGGCGCAGTCATCCCCGAGGGCTTGGAGAACCTCTGCCTTAGTTATTTCTCTCTCGGATTCCTGGAGATCCACCTTGTTGGCGCAGACCACCAGAGGAACCTGTGGCTGTGCGCAATGATCTGGCACAGTGGATCTGATGAGCTTGGATTTAGCAGCCAGAATTTCCTTTCGCAGTGCGCACACCTCTTCGAAAGAGCTCCGATCATCTAAACTGAATACTAGAAGAAAAATGTCCCCTATAGAAGAAAAACAAAACACAAGTTTTTTTTAAGACAGAGTTTTACACATTGCGCATACAGTTTCACATCCAAAATCTTTATTCTTATTCAACAAACACATACAGGCATTTTTTTAATTGTTTATTTTTAGCAGAACAGAGATTATAACCGAGAAAATACATACCAGTGAGGATAGACAGCCGCCGCTTGGCTGGGAAGTCCCGTTCCCGGGATGCATCCAGGATGTCAATTTGGTAGGTCTCCCCACGGATACGAAACAGTTTCCTTAGGAAATCCTCGGAGGTGGGCTTGTACTCCTCCACAAACCCGTCTATCATGTATCTCCTTAGGATTGAGGTCTTTCCGACCCGTGGAGCACCAAGAACTACGATGCGCTTAGAGTTCTGTGGCTTGGTGAAGTAAAGAGGATCTTGTGGGTGCCCCTGACTAATCTGGCGATGCCGGGTTTGACCATGGAGAACCAGAGCTGCCAGCTGATCAAGTGGGGATCTCTTGCAAGGGTGGCTGTTGTTGGCAGCGGACATTTGCCTTACTGCTGCTCCTGAAAGCGTCTTTTTTTCCTGTTTCCATTGGGAGGTAGCGACTTTAAGTATGCCCAAGCCCGCTTTGATTCCAGACGAATTCAAGTGCTGCGATGCGTTTTTGTAAGCCAGTAAAACTTTTGATGAACCAGCGCACTGCCCTTCCATATTACCACGAAACGGAGGGTTTTCTCTTGTAGAGCGTTTGATCTGGTGGGAAACTGTGACGGGGGTGGGTGATGTGCCGGTAGAGATGCTACCCATTTCCATCTTTTTAGGATGGTTCCGGACGCTGACTCCGCGCTGTTGCAGCTAGATAGAATCAACGATCTGCCGTTTTATGGAGCTGCTCAAGCGTGTGTTTGGTTGGGCGGCTGATGTCACTTGTCTTTATATAGATATCACAGCCCCGTGGTTTGATGACGTCATGCTGATTGACAGGAACGCTCGTTGTGTTCTCCAAGAGAACACCTTGTTTAGAAAGAAGAAGATGAAATAGGATGTGCAACCAAGCAGAGAAAACTCGACCTACTTAATGCATTAGTCTTTTCTACATGATATGGGAGACTACCAAAGAGAAAGAAAAGAAAAGAAAAGAAAAGAAAAGAAAAGAAAAGAAAAGAAAAGAAAAGAAAAGAAAGTGCAGCAACAATATGACAGAGTTACTTAGAAGCTAATTGGTGTTGTTTGCTGCTAATAGAGCAGTGCAGTGATTTGATTTTAATTAATTACATTTTCAATTAAATCAATTAATATTTTAATTAATTAAAACACAAAATATAGTTAAATAAAAATAAGGAATGGGAATACAATAAAAGGTGTAGAGGAAATTAAAATCAATACGTAGGTTAAACATTTTTTTTTTTAAATCTGAATAGATCAGTAAATAATATAGTAAGATAAAGGGAAAAAAACTTTTATTCCCTCCACTAATATTAAATATAACTCTAATAGTTTGCTTTCTCGTGTCTGTGTAGCGACTCGTTGCGCAACGTAAGTTAGGGCGTCTGTTGCCATGGTTACTGTACAGCAAACTGGAGCTTTAGCTTTGCTAATGCTACATTGCCTCTCTACTGTATAAAAGGGGAAATGAGCTGCGGTAAGTTACCGAAGAAAGAGTTAAGAACTTGAAGTTATTCGGGTGACCAACAACCCCTCTGTATCAGTCATTCACCTCTGTCTGCTTCTTCCTCTTTTCTATTATGTCAAGCTAAATTTGTGTCGCTGTTTGACTTCTCCACCTGTCAGTGGTTTCACTGGTGATTGTGGATAGTTTATCATATGTATGTAGCTACATGTACCTTTCTGTACTGTGGCGGAGGAAATACGTAGACGTTTTACTTTTGTAAAAATAATACAGATAAACAAAGTCAATGAAATAGTTTACTGTTGTTCTCGCACACGTCTCCCCTGCATTCCTGTGCAGTTCTGTAAAATCAAAAAAACCTAGCTTCGACACATAGAGAGCAGATCCAAACTAAACTAGGATTACAATTAAATACACATAAATAATTCTCAACTTCGGTCTGTTAACTTTTTTCGACCTGTTTTTTCCCCTTTTGTTGGTAAGGTTGTGATTTACCAGTGAGATTTCAGCCAGGATAAACATAAACCATAGTATTTCTTTATTATGTCTTATATTTGTGTACTTGATTTTAATCGGATCTAGACTAATACAAAGGAGCAATATAAAGACATGTAAAGCTTTAAATTAGAGAGATAAAAACACAAAATCTCAGTCAGAATATGTGTCAGCATCAGTAACTTTTGGTTTCCAAACATGTGTAAAAGCACTGCAGCAGATTCTTTCCTCAAAGGACAAGGCCATCTTTTGGTTCTCATCAAAACCAGTTTGAAAACTGTATTGAACCTGTGATCAGAAGAATTGAAAAAAAGGAAGAAAACGCTTAGAAAAGCCAGAAACTAATTATTGTTGTGGCCATGGAAACTATAACAAGGAACTGTTGGATAAGGACAAATTAGCAGTATTGCATAACCATGTCAGTGTTCCAAGGCACTCTTTGTATCAGCATGTGTACATGTGAGCATTGGACTTTATGTACGGTGAAGTACAATCTGTTTTTACATTTTAAAGCCTTCAGTTGTGGAATCACAACAAAACATGGCACATTTTAATTTGCCTGTTAAATTAGCCAGAAAACACAGTGTCATAACACCTCGTTTCTAATTTCCTCTTCTCAGGGACCAAGAAGCTGCAACGGGACTCTTACCATGTATCCACAGAAGCTCAATAAAGTAAATTTACTTCATCAATATAGACAGTATTAACAGTTCATTAGCAAAACTTTTGTTTTAATCTAAATTCTCCTTGATGCCACTTAAATGTTTAACTTGGTATATTATGACTACTGCTTTGTATGCTGAAGATATCAAAGAGCCATCAGAAACAAGAGCTTATGGCACGTGTAAGTAAAACATCAGCAGATGATGAAATGAGAGCTAGGAAGCAAGAGAATTTGGATTCTGACTGCCAGCTTCTCGACTTCAGAGGTCAGTTGTTTTCTTTTGCTCTCATGGACAAATGGATTATTATGTTGGATATTAGATTAAGTTAAATATATCCTGTTTGTGATATGCAACTTTTCTTTTTTTTGTCCCTGTCCTTTCCACTCAGGATCAATGGGGGTTCGGTTTGATGAGCACGGGATGATTCTTCCACACACCATCCTGGGTAGCTTAGAGGATTACAGAAGTTATCTAGAGGCTAAAGGGGAGGCAGAGGTATTTTTTAAATGTTCCAGTTTCTGTAGATGAACAAATACAACTGTAATTCTTTGACTTCACTGTGTTACTAACCTTTCCCATTGCCAACCAGCTGGTGAAGCGAATACCAAATTCCCTAGGAGATCCTCTATGTGAGGCCAAAGAAAGGAGTCCCTCGGATGCTGTAGAAACAGAAACTCTTTCAAGCCAAAGAAACATCCAGGGTAATGCCTTACAGAATTGGGACAAACATGTGAGACATCGAAGACAACAGCAGGACTTCTTATCTGGTGAGCTGATTAGAGACTACAACAGCCTGCACCGAAAAGAGATAAACTGTGCATCATTATTAGAGCCTTTACCCACAAATCTCTCATTAGAAGCAAATGCAAATTTCCTAAGTCTGCGTTAATGTCTTGTCTCTCTTTCAATGGTGTCAAGATTTGCTCCATAGGCCAGTCGAAAAACTTCTGATGAATCAAGCCAACCATTATAGAGAAACTCAGGAGCAGAGGGAATTTCTAAACCGAGTCATGCCACTCATCCACTCAGGATATGTATGACACATATTTGCTTTTGCCGGTCTACTCTGTCTTTAGTCATCCATCAGACTGTTGGGTTTGTTTGGTTTTTTTTTGTTGGTTTTTTTTGGTAGTTCTCCAGTGACTAAAATCTCTAAAGCTGTTCTTTAACTTCTCTAGGGTTATCGTGTGGGCAGTGAGTTTTGGAGTCTCCCACAGCGTTATGGAGATGAAATGAGCGGTATTACAGCCACTCTGACTCAGACCGAGTGGGGCAGACAAAAAACTATCACACAGATGGGACAACCACGGAGGATATGCCAGGAATCAGGTGATCACAGACACCTATGCTATATTCCAATTTTTACCCCTTAGCCCCTGTTTTGATGCAGTTTTTCTCATTGTTTATTCGCATGAAATTGCATTTTCCCAAGTCAAAAAAAGATTTATGAAAGGACAGTTTTCTTGTAATAATTACGATTGGGATAAGAGAAAGAAAGCCCTCATGTCATAAAATGTATGTTAAGTGGTTGCATACAAACAAACAAAACAAGCATATAAATGCAGAATGATCGTTCAGTTGGGAGAGCAGGAAACTCCTACACATGAGCAAATTCAGTCTGTAAAACTGAAATTCATTTTTTTGTTCCAGGAATCATTTGTGCTGAGACTCTACGGCCAGCTTCACGAACTTGGAGCCAGAGCACGTACTTGCAGCATCAGCGCCAGCTAATTAAGGAGGTTTTACAGGACATGGACATAAACAAGCCAGTAATGAAAAATATCGATTAAATCTTTTAACCAATAAGACAAAACACTCCATAGGATGGGGTGGAAGAGGACTTCCCCAACTATGGGGAAAAAGCTATTTCTCTCTCATTTAGTGTATGTTCTGATGATCCTGTATCTTTTACCTGATGGGAGGAGGACGATCTGTGTCCAGGGTGCACTGAGTCTTTGATAATGTTGCTAACAGTGCAGCAGTGCTGTCTCTGCAGTGCAGCTGCTGTACCACACTGCGACACGGTAGTGCAGAGTGCTCTCTGTTGTGTACCTGTAGAAATTCACTAATATATGAGATGGGAGTTCAGTTTTTTAAGCTTTAAGCTTTCTTGATAAGAAAAGCCTATGCTTAGCTTTCTTTGCTAGAAGGGAGGTGTTAATGGTCCCTGCCAAATCCTTAGTGATGTTGTGACCCAGGTATTTGATGTCACTGAAACTTTCTACCCCCTCACCATTTATATAGTGTGGAGAGAAGTCACTTTCCTAGTTCTCCTGAAGGCAGCAACTATCTCATTCACTTTAGGTGGATTTAGGACTAGTTACTCTACAAACACAACCCAACTGGTTGTTGAACTCTTTTCTCTATAAATATTTCCTCAAAATTCCAGTAGTCTTAATTAGATATACCACATTTCCACATTAAAATGTTTTATGACAAATCATTCTGTCATCATCTTATAGCTTTCTTTATCAAATCAAACAGTTCTTCATGATAGTAGTATAGTGTATAGTATATGTAGTATATAGGATCTTGTGCAGCACCCTTATTTGCCTCCAACATATTTTCCAGTATAATATTGTGCACCAATACTGATGTTGTAGAACCCACTCCTGAAAACCTCTGATTATATCTCAAATCTAAACCACAATCCAAGTCACAGTAAACACTGTGCAAGAAAAAGCTGAAAAGTTGGACTTGGACAGTAATATCACTATGCGCTGTGTAGGAAACTAATTTGATATGCATAGTACAGTTTATCATTGCATTTAGTTTTTTGGTTTTTTTTGTAAGAAAGCTTCATTATTGAACAACTCTATCCTCAGAAAAGCTGCTCACTCCCTCAGGACACTCTGTCTCAAGCAGGTGCTGCTAGCTCATCATAATCAGTCTCTATCTTCACAAACAGCTTGTGATCATCCAGCATTGGGCACACTGTCCTTGGTTTTCTGAACAAGGAACAAACTGCAGTATGTGGACGAGGCTCACAAGCACATGTACTCATACATCCACTCAAATCCACATAAGCCTGCAGCTTCGAGGGCATAAGCACACCTACACGCAAAAACTGTTCTCATATTGCAAATATACAGTGAAACATTTTATTGAAGTATATATTCAGTGCACTCGTGTAATAAGATTAATTAAGCTGGGTGGCCCTTCCATAAACCCTAACAGTTGTTCACATATATGCAAACACAGAAATGGTACGATTATGAAATCTGAAGCGTGTCCTGTCATAGGGTAGAACTATTGAGACCTGTGAACTAACAGAACCCAAGAAAAGGGACTGAACATGCCTTACCTCTCTCTCTGCATTATAATTACTTCATCAGTGCAGGCTGGAGGTTCTGGGGTAAACACCTAAATAAAAATGTGCTTCTCTTCACAGCCAGTTCCCATTTAATCTTATTAGCTTAAAGTAGCAGGTGCTCAATATTGGAAGGTTTATTCAAATGACATCTTTTTAATTATTTATTTATTTATTGATGGTCTCAGCTGGTACATTCCCCCTATGTTTTATTGTCCTCCCCCATCTTTCGCACGCACACCAATTGTGCAACGATACAATTAGAGAAAATGGTTGCACTGTGTTCTGTCAGGCTGGTGGCTAATGTGATGCTCAGGTGATTTAGGGTCTGGAGTACCTTGTGGCAAACAGAAACGGCTTGTTCTGATAGCATGAAAAAAATCGAGATGTGGGTAAGAGAGTGAAAGAAATGCCAAGCCTATGGAAAAAAATTAACCAGGATGAAATTTTTGTTTGTCCTCTGCCCTTTCTGTGTGGGTCAGAAAGACCAATAGCAAAATAATTATATATCCTCTAGTATGGTCAATGACAACATACATTGTGCTCCACAAAACCTGATATTCTAAAGCTGAAGGGTTTGTCACCACCTGACTGTCACCTCTCTGCCTGACATGACATAATTGGCCATATCTGTTGGAGTGAAACGAACTTAGGGTGTCAGTAACAAGAACCAGAACGTTAGTTATCGTACATAATTAACCCCTACCTTCCAAACCACTCTGTTGTCTATCTGTCTATTACAGGACATCAGTGAACTGGTAGTGATTGGCTCTGGCAAACCATCCTACAGTCCTTCAATAGAGAACAAAGAAGAAGAGATGGAGAGCAAGCAGAACCTGTAAGAAATAACTGCTTTTTGCTGCTTGATGATTAATTAAATGTTTTCCATACTTAGAAAAAGGCCAGATTTTTCTACTGTTAATATCAAAATTAGGCAAAATGCTATCCCTATTTGCAGAGTGCTAAGAGTTCATTGTGTCTAAAATGTAATTGAGTCACTGTTAAATGAAGTGTTAACCCTTGATGTAAATAATGGAACCACTTCATTATTAGAACCTTCATTACAACCATGGTTGGTTCTTGGATAGTTGATATCAGCCTGGGTATTGTTATTGTCACAGTGTTGCAGAAAAGCAATAATACAGTATTGTAACATGACTCATTTGTCCAGAGTGTATTGAAGTTACATAACATGTATTACAAACACACATTGTGTAATTGGCTTTTCAATACTGTATGTTGTCAGATTTGTTTTGCTGCAAAGCATTTCATGATTGAGAAGAAGAGTATGAATGTGGCTTCTTAGGGAATGACCCCTATAGTTTACACGGGGAACGACTCAAGCACTGAGAGTATATCCTTTCATAAGCTGCCCACTGAAGGTCAGGGCTGTGTTGGTGAAGGTGCATCACATTATTTGAAGTTATTAAGAAACCCAACTCAGTTGGTGTCAGCCACACTACATTTACACAGAACAGTTGTCAGAAATATGTAATTATGTTGTATATTGTTTTCAGTTTTTGGTTGTGATGCAATTTCCTGTTTGCTAGCTGGACAAAAAAGAAAAGGTCATGTTCTTTAGATCCTTGGCTGTTGATACACAGCTCTCCACTCACTAGAACCTAGGACCAGGTGACATATCGTGCACAGATATGCACAAAAATGAAGTAAAGTGTTTATGAAATGAGAATCTGTTGTGAGAGTATGCATAGCTAATTCATACATCAGACTATGTATCCACACAGTTTTTAGTCAGTCTTCATAATGTGAAGTGAGGTGACTATTAAGGCAAGACAGAACTGAACATAAAACAGTGTTTCACAAAGGTTGTATTTTGTATCATCTCTATTTTATATTCTCTATTTTATATTTACGAGTTCACAAATATTAAGAAGTAAATTGTATAATTTAAAAAAACTGCCCTCTAAATAATTTAGTGTACTAAATTTTATGAGGCCTTTATGATTGATTATAATTATGTAATTATTGCTGGATTAAATAGCTCCCCCATGCCTCCTTTCATTATGTGAACAGAAGAGCCTTTTTTGCATCTCGCTTCTGATCCAACCATTCTTTTCTTTTCTTTTCTTTTTTTAATCTCTGCCAGCGTCTTTTACAAAATTACAGTGTTTATAACATCTGCTACAGTTCCCATTTTGTCAAAGTGTAATTCTTTTTTGCTCTGTCTAAAAATAATTCAAACAGAGATTTTACAGTATAGCCAAACAATGTAAGGAGGAAATATCTTCACCTTTTAATGGCTAATGGTGGGACTGAATATCAAGTGTATATGCACATACATGCTGGTCTGGAATTAAGTTGTCGTCAAACAAAATATTTTTTAGCAATAACTGACTTACATTAAATGTAGTCTTAGTTATTCTGCTTTGTGATTGTCTCCTACAGTGATCCACTGGCACAGCATGAAGATGTTCACTTAGATGTGCCTACCTTGAGATTCTGTGGTCAGGTTGCTACCTGGACTGGAAACTCTCTCTCAAAGCAGGTACAGAATGAATTCCTTACCTTAGAGAGAGCAAGAGAGAGGAACAGGTGCTTATTCAGTTTTTTCTGAAAAGTCTGTATATTGTATTGATAAATTCACCAGAATAAGCCACTTTTCTTGCTTTTCCAAATACTGATAGGATGGAAACAGTTTATGTAGAGTACTTGCGTTAAGGGTCTTGTAGTCCTCCCTATACAGTTAGACTTTAATGAGAAAAACAGCAGTTTTGTTGACAATTGTCCCTTAATAACCACTTTTTTATATAGGTTGTTACATGAGTTTTGACTTTTAAAAACCATGTTTAATTAATAATGCAGTTTGTATGATAATGCATGGGCTGCAGGCGACTTTGGTCTGATTGTATCTTCAGCACACAAATAACACATGCACAGGTATATAAAAACACGCAATGTAATGACATATTCTGTTTGGTACCTTTGACAATTAACACTTAATTGCTTTTCTTTCTCCAATGCTCACTTATCAGGGAGAAGTAGGAATTAGTGCTACAATATTCTTTGAAGCCCTGACTGGAGAAATAGTCACATCCCACCTGGACCTACATAATGAGGGCAGCACCGTCATCTTCTACAGCTGGCAGCAGCTTCCCAAGCCATACAATTTTCCTAATCTCCGTTTGCAAACACAGAAAGTGCACTTCTACTTTAATGCCTCTTCTGGTAACCACACAAACATGATCCGAACACCTGCCGCCAACATTTGTACGTCATACACCGCTTGTCTATTGACCCATCACTCAACCGAGTTTTCTGTTTTCCCTGTTGCTTTCTGTTCCCTGTAGGTGTCATTCTTCCAGGTGAGACCCAGCGAGTGGAGTTTCTATTTAAGTCAGAGAAGCCAGTCATCAAAACAGAAATTTGGCAGCTCAGCACCCATCCTGTGCTGCTGCAAGGAGCCTCCATGCAAGTTGTCTTAAGGGGAATATCTCTGTACCAAGACAGAACTGCAGATGAGAGGCTTTTCATAGAGGTAGTTTTACTATTCAGCTGAGTCCACGAGAGTGAGATAAAAACACAAATAAAGAGATAGCACTGGTATTTCTCTTAACACAAATAATCTTTCCTCTTTTTTCTGTTTTTGTTTGTGGACAAGCAGACAAAACTGGAAAAGGTAGTTCGGGAAAAGATCTGCCGATCGATTGTCTATGAGGTGCTCTACCAGGTCCACAGTCCAGAAAGACCAAGCTCACCCGCAGAGCTCTACATCACCACAGAGCAACTATTTCTGAGCAGAAACCCAAAGGTGGAACATATGCACAGAAAGAAGCTATATTTTTAGTGTATCTCAGTTAAACTTTTTTTAATTACCGGTATATATATATTTTTAGTTCAAATCAATATTAGGACCTCAGCATAGGCCATAGAGAGTAGATGACTTTGACATTTTTAACTCTTTCCTTTTTTTGATAAGTAGTGTGAAACACATTGCTCATTGTGCAGCAGGGTGTAGCACTAATGCATGACACATTTTTCTTTTAGAGTGTTTTTGTTCATATTGATTTCAGTCTCAATCTTAGTCACGCCACCTGATTCAGTGTGAGCTGACCCGCTAATGTGTTCTTCTATTTGAAAATTCACTGTGTGTGCAACAGTATGATTAGCTTGTTATGACTTCCCCTCCTCATCCTATATTCTGTCTTTGTCCCTATTCATTCAGCACCAAGTAATTGCATTATTTATGGAAGGTCATTAACTAATAATATATCATAACCACTAATATATAGAACCAGCCACTGTTGCCTCTGTACTATGCAATATGGTTTGTCTTCCCCGAGCACTACAATAGAAACCAAGCTTTAACTGGGCTAATTAGGAGGCTGATTAGACTACTTTCCAGCAAATATAGAGCATGATGGCCTCCTAAAATAATTATCAATGGACATGGGACATTATGTTTAATAACAGACAGTAAGTTGTAAGCAGTCATTTGGATAAAAATGTTTACTTTTAAAGATTATTCTAATTTGAAATATTAGAAGACTTTTCTCATTAAGTCATGTCAGTTATTACCAGATGGTGATTGTTCTTCTTAGGGCCTTTCACATGGCCATGTTTTATATTGATCTCTTTCCTTTGCCATAAGAATAAATAAAAATGATGACATCCATCATTTTTAAGGGTGACTGTTGATGGTGATAACCTTCAGGTTTTGTGGCAGTAATTTCTTTTGTGTGCACAGGCGCATACACCTCACATTTGATTTGATTTGATTTTATTGATTAGCATTCAAATATCTCAGTGAAGACAGAACAAAGATCTACCACAAAGCAAGAAAGCATGAGACAAGGCTAATCAAAAGGTATTGGCTGAAGCATTTGCTTATTACGCCAACCCTTTTAACAAAAGATCTTTTTGCATGCAGCTCCTGTACACAGGGCTCGAAGCAAATAATAAAACAAAGCAAAAACAAAACAAACAAACAAACAAACAAACAAACAAAAAAACAAAAAAAAACTTTCCACCTTAGATAAGTAACTACATCAAAGCAAAAGAATCAAGAGTTTTTTGGGTTGTTTTTTTTTTTTTTTGCTCTTTTCATTCTTGATTTATATATTTTTCTAATACTCTATTTTTAAACATATTTTTAAACAAGGAAAATGAACTACACCTTTTTAAATCACTGTCATAACTATTCCACAGGTTAACTCCTCTAAAAGAAACACATCTCTGCTTTATATTTGTCCTTATCTTGTTTTTTTTTAAGAAATCTGTTCCCCTTAAGTCATATTGACTCTCTCTGACTTTGAACAGCTTCTGAGTACTGGGGCAAAGCAAGTTATTTTGTGCTTTACACATTATCTGTGCCATTTTATATTCAACTAAATCATAACATTTCAGGGTATTCAGATTAATAAACAAAATGTTAGTTGGTTCTATATAGTTTGATTGGTTTATAATTCTTATAGCTCTTTTTTGTAACTTGAAAATAGGAAGAGTGTTCGTTTTATATGCATTACCCCATATCTCCAGACAGTAAGTCATATATGGAAGCAACAGAGTACAATAAAGTGTGTATAATGATTTTTTGTTCAGGACATGCTTTGTTTTATAGAGAATAGCAATGGTTTTTGACATTTTTGTTTTCACATGGTTTATATGAGACTTCCAACTCAGCTTATCATCAATTATCACTCCAAGAAATTTATTTTCGTACACTCTTTCAATTTCAATTCCATTAACCCTTATTTTAGATACATTTTTAATTTGTCTAGTGCCAAAAATAATCAATTTTGTTTTCTTTATATTTAATGATAACTTATTTACATCAAACCAGTTTTCTAATATATTTAACTCCTTTTCCGCTGTAGTCAGAAGCTGTTCTAGGTTTTTACCTGAGCAGTACAGAGTGGTATCGTCAGCAAACAATACACATTTTAACAGTTTGGAAATGCTACATATGTCATTTATATATAATATAAATAATTTAGGGCCCAGCACAGAGCCCTGAGGAACACCACAAGTTACCTTCAACTGCTTAGATTTTACATTATTGAATTCGACATATTGATATCTTTCATCCAGGTAACTTTTCATCCACTTGTATGTTAACCCTCTTATGCCATATCTCTCTAGTTTATTCATTAATATAGAATGATCAATTGTATCAAACGCCTTTTTTAAGTCTATAAAAACACCAACAGTATATTCCTTATTATCTATAGCATTAGATATCCCTTCAACAAGTTCCATCACTGCCATCGAAGTGGACCTTTTCACTCTAAAGCCATATCAGTTATCACTTAGGAGATTATGCTTCTCAATATATTTATCAAGTCTATTAACAAATAACTTTTCTAAAATTTTTGAGAACTGTGGGAGTAGTGATATTGGCCTATAATTGGTAAACTGACATCTCTCTCCGTTTTTATGGATTGGAATAACTTTTGCTATTTTCATTTGTGAGGGAAACACACCAGTTCGAAAGGACAGATTACAAATGTATGCAAAAGGTTGCACTATATATTCTATAATACTTTTAACTAATATCATGTCAATACCAAAACAGTCAGTGGACTTTTTATTTTTAAATGTCTTCACACATAAACTGCTTCAGACTGGTGAACACGTTCTATGGTTTTAGTTGCAGTACCGGGATGAGCCAGTGGAGGGCCTGAAGGCACTGTGGCAAAAATTGGATCAAGGAAGCACCTGGGACTACTCTGTTGATACTCTCCGACAGGTATACACATTTATCTAGTAGTGACATGAAACCTGACACTACAATGAAAAGCAGCAAATTTAGTCTTTTTTATAATATATATAGGTGAGATTTCATATGGTGTTGATGATAAAGGACATCATATTAGTGTGTTTGTTTTTCTTACCACATATTTAAGGCTGTGTTGTCTCTACCTGATGAAGAGTCATCCCAGGACTCCCTCACAAGAGAAGAGGGCCTGGCCCAACTCAACTCTCTGTATTTGCAGCTTTCTGAACCTTCTGGACTGAAACATCCCCTAACAGCTGGCACCTTAGGGTGAATTCCTTAACTTCTGAGTAGTAATGTAGGACTAGTTTCTTAATGTGTTTCTCTGTTGTACACATACCAATGTTCTGTACTCTGCCTCTGTGCAACAACCCTTCAGCTTATATTGGTGTGTGGTGCCACCTGCAGGCGGCAGCTGTGGAGAAAACTGCTGGACAGAATGACTGCTGAGGCCATGTGGCTGCAGAACCTGCTGGGCCTTCCAGAGAAAGAAGCATGGACTGATAAAGAGGATAAACTTATAATCACTGATGCTGGGGAAATACAAGCACTTTGGCAGGACCACAGACATGTATATATTTCTTTTGGTTTTGCATACTAGTGTGCCATTAAGCATAGATTTCACTAACTTTTATATCAAGAGTGATATAAAGGTCAGTGAAGCTGCTATTGAGGAAACTAATGGAGCGAGATCCAAATTTTAAAAAGACAAGATACCAACAACTAACAAAAAAGTAGAGGTGAGAAAAAATTGTATTTCAGCAGGAGAATGCAAAAGTTAGAGGTATCGTGCAGGAGTGCGTGTGTGTGTGTGTGTGTGTGTGTGTGTGTGTGTGTGTGTGTGTGTGTGTGTGTGTGTGTGTGTGTGTGTGTGTGTGTGTGTGTGTGTGTGTGTGGCTGAATGACCTTCATTCAAAGGTTTTTGTTTGGGATCATGAATAAAGTGTCATTTTGTAAGATATGACACATTACTTGAGCTGATACAAACATGAGTCACCTTCACCACTTCAGGCGAGCTGTCAGCTCTTCATTCATTCATCAGTCATTCAACAGATGCCTGTTTTGTTGTTACTACTGACTGCTTGTTGTCAGTAATACAGACACCTGCAGTTTTCTGTTCTATAGGGTAATTTCCTAAAATACTTTTTTATATGTGTCATAGTATGTGTGTTTGGTTTACAGTGCTTAATTTTAAGTAAGGAAAACATTTTAACCATTTCTATAGTTGCCTGCTGGAAGCATCTTTATTGTACATTCATTTGGTCTCCATCCACATTCTGTCTTACCACTAAAAAACTAGTAATACAGAATGTGAAATGGCTCTATTTAGTGTTTTGCTCCCTAGAGAGATTATTATAATGGATAAGCAAAACATGGTACTGGCCATTCGTGCTTTGGCAGATCGGTTAAGATATTCAGCAAAACTTTTATTCAGTACTAATTCTAATGCATTTGATAGTTTTTGTTGTTGTTGTTGTTATTTTTGCATCTATCCACAATGCATCCTACCTCATTATAATCAGTCTTATTCACAAATTATGAGCTTGAGTGATTGAGAAACTTGAATTGACTGTGTTGTTCAAGGATGATGAACTGCTGTGTCAGTTCTGGACTTGAACCTGTCACAGCTCTCCTCTAATGGTTCACCCCTCCATTTTCCTGCTTCAAAGATTTTCAAGTATTAGATTAGAAGCACGACTTTGTCTGTGTGACTACATATTTTGCTGAGTGATTTTCTGCTCTGTATGACGGTTGAGTCATAGGTAAGGTGCAGCCTATTACTCGCAGGGTACCATGGTAACAGAACACTGTGTGAAAATGTGCACCTGCTCACCAACTGTGTGCCCAGGGTGTGAGTCCAAGCCATCTGTGGCAGCTATACATTAACTCAAAAAGCACAGGGCATCCAGTGTACAACATGACATGAAATAGGTGGTCGTTCTGAACTGGACAAGCCGTTTCAGCTCATTGCATGGCCTCATTTCCACAGGTCTGCAAAACAGAACACAGTGACTCTCGAGCCGTTTAAATCCTCTGTTAAAAGTACTTCAAAGACAACATGTCAGATTCTGCAATTCAGCAATTTGACTTAAATATATATATGAAAATGTACTGTCTTTTATTATGTCACTTTTTAATATATATGTACAATTCATAAAAGTAGGGCGTGGCTGTTTTTACTGCAGCATTCAGAAACAAAATAGATAAGTCACTGTGTTTGTCAAGTGTTTTCCCATTGTTGCTTCTTGTTTCATGTTGTCCTAGCATCCAGAATCTTCTACTGTCTGGTTTTGCCTTGCAGCACTTTCCATGACAAAGACTCCTGAATAAAATATGCATTTTCAGTTCAGCATAAGTGGAGCCTGCACGAACATCCCAATATATAGTGGATTGTATTTTTTAATTGTGTGCCACATGTATGTTTGTGGATGTAGAAACAGGATGAAGAGTATTCACTGACAATAGTTTGATGTCCCCAAACCCATCCAGAGATTTTCACGATAGAATTGTATTTGCTTTTAATACAGTGCTTCCTTGAAGAACATGCCCATGCAGTGCTGGTTTTAAGCCTTGTGCCTTGCGTGTAAAGAATTATTTTGATAGCTGCCTAGAGATATTATGATGCTTAGATAGGAAAATTCCTCGTAAGTTTATGTCCAGAAACATTACAGAAACAATTTTTAAATTCTTAAATTATTTGCTAACAATATTATTTCTCTGTAAGCAATACTGATATCTTTCACTCATTAATTTTAACTCTATCTTCCACAGGACACACAAAAGAAGGGGGAAAGAGAAAAGGAAACAGGAAAAGGGCATCAGGGAAAAACAACAAAGATAAAGGGAACTTTGGAAAACCAAGAAAATGAGTCAGGGAGCATCCTTCAACCGCCTCCTAAACAAACAAATGTAGTGAAGATGATGCCTGTTTACACGAGGCTTCTGCACAGCAAGGCACGTAATTTAATTGACTTCAAATACTCCACACTGATGTTTAAATTCAGTACTTGACAAGAGTTTCCATAGTTTGAGAAAATTACCATGATGACATCATCATATATCTGAGGCCAGGCTGGAACACTTTGGGAGTTTTAGACGGCATTACAAACTGCCTGTGTTTCTGAATAGTGGGGATTTCGATAGGTAGAGTCTGCTGAAAAGACTAAACTGTTGTGTGATTAAAAATTGTGTGAGTCTGCATTTTTAAGCACTCTTGAGTCATACCCAGGAAATGTAGTTAGAATTTATGCCATTGCTTTAATCTGTATGGTCTTCCTCATACCAAATATGTGTCTCTACCTATCTGACAGGTTTATGCTCTGATGGAGGATCTAGTGGACAACCTGTGTGACCTGATGGATGAGCTTAATATGGAAGATGTGAAAGACACGCATTATTAATAAGAAGTGAGAGGGGAGTCACAGCATTTTGGAGAATAATTGCAAGCATATATAATAAAACCTGTTACAGGATGTATGCTATATTTTGTTGTGGAATTAATAAACTTTATTCCTCTGACACAGTGGATTTGGAGCATTTTTATGTATGTATTGTATGTATTTACCTGCCTCATTCACTCTTTGTAACTCCCATCAGTGGATGATAGTAAGGTAACCTACCACTGAGTATGCAAACGAGGCGCCCCCGTCCCCGCCTCTTTTTTTACGCTCACCCACGTGACCGCTGTGTGTGCTATGCGTCCCTGGCCTTGCCGGTGCTGTATGAGTGTGTGGACGGGGCTGCCTGAAGTGAGAGAGACTGTGAGAGAGCCGTGTGCTGTGGCTTATCCTTGTCCTATGCGGATTTTACCACTGACTGTCAGGCCGAGCGGCTCGCATCATCTAGGGCAGGCCCCCCGTTCAGACACCCCCTTTCAAAGATTCCTCAAAACGCGCACTGCTGGAGGATAATTGTGGTTGCCCTGCTTAGTCAGTTTTATTTCGGGGGAATATTATCGACGCTGAGGACTTGGGAGAGGAGAAAAGCGGAGAGGCGAGGATGCTCAGTGGGCAAGGCGAGAGATGAGCAGTGGGCATGGTAAGCTGCATGCTGTAGGGTTGATGATGGAGAGGGATATAGTTTCCCGAGGTTCTTGGAAAATTACTTTCCTCTTAAGTGAGTCCAAAAATTAATGCTATATGTAGTGCTATATATAATGTTGCGTTTCTGATGGAAGACAACTCCAGCAGCAGTTGGCTTTCCTCAGGAAGCTGCCTCACATGGCAGCCCGCACAGGGTTTCCACCGCAAGAGGGGGTGTGTTTGAGAGAGTGTGTGTGTGTTTGAGAGTGTGTGTGTGTGTGTGGGGGGGGGGGGGGCATCATGCAGACCAACCACGGGCCCCTTGTCCCCTCTCCTTTGCCCCCTGAAAAAAAATGTTGATTGCAGTGCTCGGGACTTTTCTGGGGGAAATGATGCCCGTTTCCGCTTACATTAATCTGAAGCTGTCTTTATCCCTAATCCACGCGATCATGCTTAATCTGACCTCCAATCTCAGCCTTGCTTTAAGGAGTTTTCGCCGTTTATTCCCAAACCTTGGACTCTAATATTCAGCTAGAAAAACACAGACGTTTTCACCTGTTTCAACAGCACGCATGCGCATCTACAGACGTGGCCGACGGAGTGACGTTCGTGTCTGAGCAATTTGACGCGTCAGATGGTCAAAGTTAATCACCCTAACTTGATTTTCTTTCTCCACGGGATAATTGTTCATTTTACTTGACATTTTAAAAATCGCTGATACATGCAGCTCTCACCTCCAGGAGCTGAACATCACAAATTCACTTTATGATGTAATCAAGTGAATACTTTGGGTACTGGTTCCAATTAAATGACTGAGAGGCTCAGGGAACTTTTGTTTGAGTTGTACCTGCAGATAAGCCATTTGGATATCGTGTATACTCTATGGATATGGATCTAATAATGGACCAATAGCCAAACCTCCAAAGTGCTCTTATTCATAGATTGCCCCTGTGCTGAGACTTAATCAGATATGTGCATTAGAAGTGAGCTGTACAGACTTATCTGGGAAACACTAAACTATACAAACCCCCTGCTCTTTGAAAATTGGGATTCATATATAAATCAAATGGTGTATGTTATAGCAGAGTTAGAAATGGGTAAATGTATTTGTTAGACTCATGAAACCTCCTCTCACCCGGCTCATCCTTTTGTCCAGGATTCCTTCCACTTACATGCTCTGAGAATACACACAGAGATATAATATTACTTCCACAATGTGAAGTTTCTGCTCTCAAATCTCCAGATAAGTTGATTTAAAGAACTGTGGTCTAAAACATCTCATGTAAGTAGAAAGCACCAGACTGCAATAACCTGTGCTTGTTGGTGCATATGTGTGTTTGTGGATCTGAGCTGAAGATGATTGTGCAGAAAGATGATACTGGTAAAGTTGCTGAGCATCACTTTCTTCTTTGTGCCCTTCGTTCTCACTCACTCCCTCTCTTCCTCTTGCACGTCCCTCTCAGACTCATCATCCTCTCAGAGTTTTGCTCTCTGTGTCCCTGCTGTGTGCATCTCATGTCCTCTGTGCTTCTGCTGATGTTGATGTTATAAAAAATAGTTTTCCATCATAGTATTAGAAGAAAATTTGTGTGCTTTGTCTAGTATATATTACATTATAGTCACCCAAGGACACTGTACAGAGCAAATAAGACAGGCATAAAAACAGGAAATAAACACAATAATAAAAGAAAGTTTAAGAGCATGGAGAAGTTATATAGAGTATGCTATCTTGAACAGGTGGGTTTTGAGGGTGGACTTAAAAAGAGGAATTGAAGTGATGTTTCAGAGGTCAGAGGGTAGGGAATTCCAAAGTCGAGGGGCAAAGCGACTAAAAGCCCTGCCCCCCGTGGTAATAAGACGAGAGTAAGGAACAGAAAGGAAAAGAGAAGAGAAGGATCTGAGGCACCGGGATGGGATGGAGATCTGTACCAAATCAGAAAGGTATGTAGGGAAAGAGAATTGATAGCCTTAAATGTATAAAGGAGTATTTTAAAATTAATGTGAATTGTTTTTCTGAATTGCTTATTACCAGTGTTTATGGTAATATGGTTCTGGTAAGTTTTTATGTAACTTTTATGTCAGAAGATGCATTTCGGTTAAATCTATAACCTCTTTTATGAGAGTGACCAGGCCAAAATATAGATAGCAGCACAATTAACAGGGTTGATGACATTGCAGTCATAGATAGAATAATTTATATAATATTCTAAATAAATTACAAAATTATGAAGCCTGAATATTAGTTATTAAATATTTGCCACAAGGGGGATAATAAACTTGGAGGCACGCACATCTGGCTATTTGTTCTGTGTTTTTTTGGCTGCTTTTATAAGACATTGTAAGGTGAAGACCCCGCTGTATTCAGGAGAAAACCCCAACAATCAGATGACCTCCTATGAGCAAGCAGTTTGCAACAGTGGGAAGGAAAAAGTCCCTTTTCAGCAGAACCAGGCTCAGACAGGGGCAGTCCTCTGCTGTGACTGGTAGGAGGATGACGGCAAAGAAAAAAGTAAAAGTGAGCATAGTGAGACAGAACAAAATACAGAAAATACAGTAGAGACAAACATTTAATGACATGCCTCAGTAGTATGTAAACATAATAAAAGTGGTGAGTGTAGAAAAAGAGCTCAGTGCATCCACTGAAGTCCTACGGTAGTCAAAACCCATGGTTCCTGGTCACCTGATCAAGCCCTAGCTATAATCTTGGTCCAAAATGGTAAATGGCCTGTATTTGTATAGCGCTTTATAGTCCCTAAAGCGCTTTACACAACTAGTCATCCACCCATTCACACACTGGTGATGGCAAGCTACATTGTAGCCACAGCCACCATGGGGCACACTGACAGAGGCGAGGCTGCCAGACACTGGCGCCACCAGGCCCTCTGACCACCACCAGTAGGCAACAGGTGAAGTGTCTTGCCCAAGGACACAACGACTGAGACTGTCCGAGCCGGGGCTCGAACCGCCAACCTTCTGATTACAAGGCGACCTCCCAACTCTTGAGCCACAAGCACCACTAATCAAAGTTTTAATTCTACTCTTAAAAACAGAGAGAGGCCTGAAACCTGAAGGTTCTGCCTCCTATCCTACTTTTAGAAACTGTAGGAACTACAAGTAGCCTACAGTCTGAAAGCATTGAGATAACATGATACTATGAGGTCTTTAAAATATGATGGGCTCTGATTTTTCAAGACTATAAAGGTTTCAAACCTTTAAAGTCTTGAATTTAAAAGAAGAAAATTATTGTGATTTATTTCAGACGTGCACTATTGTAGTTTAGTCATCTGGCCTCATAGATACATATAGTTGGGTATCAACTACATAGGAATAAAAATGTATGTAGTGTTTGTCATTAGAGGGATTTTTTTAAAAGTATATTTTCTGTCATCTGACAATTTAGTGAGTTGAAGACAGATGAAAAGAGATTTAATTTAGGGGGGGGTCACCCTAGCTCAGCTTTGGTTTAGTAGGTTAATTACGTTCTGTGTCAGTGGAAGCTTATAGTCGCTGGCAGAGGGAAATGTATCACAGGAACCCTTAATGATCAATTCCCCCATGTCCTTTGTGAAATACGAATTTGGAAGAGCAAATTGGGTTGCAAGTGTGTGTCTACGCGCACACAGACTGTGCACGGTGGCCTGAATAATATAAGCTACCAAGTAGCTTCATCAAACACCTGAGTGCCAGAGTTTTAGTATGACCTACTTCTCCATAACGGGGCACAAACTAGAAACCGCTCTGTCAGTCATTGTTTACATTGTCATTTCACTGTTCTCTAATTGACACAGACAACAAAGAAATTGCTTTTAAGTTAGCTTGTTGATTTAGTGGTGATGGTCAAGTTAGAGGGCAGCGTCAGTCTGTTGATGGTTTTCTTGATACATTATTGGTGATTTCTGATTGAGTCAGCACATATGAAACGGTGAAATCAATGACTATGGAAGTACACAAATGCAACAATAGCAGCAACTGCTCCACTAGCTTTACAAATGTCCAGCCACTGTGTACAACATATAAAACTGGATCTGGTCTGGAAATCACTCAAAGTCCTCATCTATCATCATGAAAGGTCCACTGAAGGTGTGGAGAGAAGCACACCACCAGGAGAGTGGGTAGCGCCACTATACACACAATACAGCAGGCATCAGTGACAACAAACAGAGCATTACGTAAATTAGAGACAGCATCAAGGGAGGAGCTTGGCGGGTTGCAAAGCAGCTTGCATATGTGGAAAGGCAGCTAAAATAACAACATATTTGAGATTTGATGATTGGATGTGTACAAGCCCAAGACGAGGGCTGCATTATGTTTCTGCATCAACCAGGGCAGATCGAGAAAGACGTAAAAGTACTTCATAAAAGTCATACTGTTCATACTTTTTATATATCATCTTCATTTCTTTCTTACAGGGGCATCTTACAATTCCCGACAGAAAAGAGGAGCCTTCACTGGCATAGCTACCTCCCCACTCTTCCCCTCCTCCCATCCACATTTCCCTCTTCTCCCCCATTCTTAAACCGTTGACCGTTTGTTTATCGCCTTCTCTCCCTCCATATTTCCCCATCATCTGTCACCATGACAACCTCAGCCCTGCGCAGGCAGGTGAAGAATATTGTACACAACTATTCAGAAGCAGAGATCAAGGTATTGTATTAAATGTGCTATCTTCTTCGAGTGTCACTGTTTATTAGTCATATTAGATTAAAAACAAAAAGTCTGTGCTTCTTTCACTGCTGACCATCATACAGATAAGCACTTGAGATCTCTCAGACGTAAAACATAAATGGATGTTATTCCTGTGCTGCCAACGTGCAGGTTCGTGAGGCCACCTCAAACGATCCATGGGGGCCATCCTCGTCTCTCATGTCAGAGATTGCTGACTTAACCTTCAATGTGGTGGCGTTTGCTGAGGTCATGGGTATGGTGTGGAAGCGCCTCAATGACAGCGGCAAGAACTGGAGACATGTCTACAAGGTGATTTCATGAAAAGACATGAGTGTTGTTGTTTAATCTGACTTTGTAAACTGTAGCTTCTCTGTACTTGTTGGCCATCCACCGACACTCACTAGCTCCACTGAATAACAGTCATGCATCTTTAAATTTTGTTCTTCTGGATGAAAATGTCAGTTGTAATGTGCACAATATGTTGACTACAAAAAGTATTTGGGAATAAATGTGCTAATCGTGATTTGACTCCAGGCCCTGACACTGTTGGATTACTTGCTGAAGACAGGATCAGAAAGGGTGGCCCAGCAGTGCCGTGAGAATGCGTTCACTATTCAGGTATTGGAGTGCAACAAAAAGAGCTGATTGATCATTGTTTATTGATCACATCATGTTAACCATAACCCTGCGTCTGTTCAGCTAGCTAAATTTTATACTTAAAAAAAACTCACTGTGATGTCTTTTGTGTGTGGTTCAGACCCTGCGCGACTTTCAGTATGTGGATCGTGATGGCAGAGACCAGGGGGCCAATGTAAGGGAAAAAGCACGCCAACTGGTCTGCCTCCTTCGGGACGAGGAGCGGCTGCGCCAGGAGAGGAGTCAAGCCCTTAAGACCAAGGAGCGAATGGCTGGTGGAGGCAGTGGAGGGGGTGGAGGTGTTTATGGAGGTATACCCCCAGCGTATCACCCAGGCAGACGCACAAGTCAGCCCAGCATGGCTGTGCTATACGGGGAGGAATTCAGTCGCTCCAGAGGCTCTCCGTCTTCCTTTAACTGTGAGTATTGTGAGTAAACTGTGAGTAAACTTATCTGGAACACTAACCGCCTTCTATTGTATGATAGCAAGTTGCGAATAAATAGATCAAGAGTTAAAAATACACATTTAAATTCAGGATCATTGCCGCATCCCTAATTAAATGTTTTTTGCGCTGTCACCCAGCACTTTGGACAACCACATGGATTATCAATACTGCAGCGTAGGCCTGAAAATATTCAAATGAGCCCCATACTTTGTGTGCTTCTTGTCTTTCTGGAACATCATCATCCCCACATCAATCGTTTCTCCTAACTCAGTCTTATTCCATTCTCCCAAAATCCCTCCGCAGCTTCGTCCTCGTCTCCTCGAGCCGCTTCAGACCTGGAGCAGGCTCGACCTCAGACCAGTGGGGAAGAGGAGTTACAGCTCCAGCTGGCTTTAGCCATGAGCAGGGAGGAGAGTCAGAAGGTAAAACAACACACAACAATACACATACACACACACACGCACGGTATGATAATGTGGATGTCCTCAGGTGTAGCTCCTGTCCACATATACACACAAATAAGTCCTCTGTATTCAGTGCCTCTTGATGATTCCAGTAATGAAAATGAAAATGTTGCAAACATTTTGAACATTCGCCCACCTTCAGCTAGCCCTTCCTTCCCCTGTTACCATAGAGACAGATGGAGACACAGAACTACAGACTGCTCAAAGCCTTAGCCTAACGGAGCATGTGCAGGTACACACAGAAACACACCTCAGAGCTTAAAGTAAGCAATTATTAAATATTGTGTGTCTTTTTGTGTATTTGACGACATGGCTCATATGCTTTTACTGAGATTTTCCTGGTATTTTTAAAATGTAACATTAATTTGATATTTCTTTTGTCATTTGCATTTTTTTAGTTATTCGTCTTTGTTCTAATGTATACATTTTCTTGGCCATTAAAGGTACAAACTGAGAGCATGATTTTCAGCTACATTAGCTAAGCACCTCCAGTCTCTTTGACTAGAGGCTGTCATTTGTGCTGTGCACCTGGTGCCAGTGAACCAACAGGCACAAACTTTACATTTTACATGACAGCTCCCTCATTTGGAGAATAAAGAAGAAGCACATTATCCAAAAATAAAACACTGAAAATTAAGTGGAACGTAATTGACTTGACAAGATGCGGGGAATGAAATTAATAAATGGCAAATTTAAAGGGAAAATAGAGTTAGGACGCATTACTGTGATGTAAATAAATATGGAAGCAAATTTAAACAGAAATACAATTAAGTTGCATTTTATAAATTGATTAACGCTTACATTTATTTTTTAACACTGTTTTTGCACATTTAGTGTATTTTGAGTCATTCATTCGTGCGTTTCTTTATTTTGAATTTTTGGCAGTTACAGTCCTGAATAATGGCGATCTCACTAACCCTCTTCTTCCTTTTCTCCAGCTTTTACCACCTGTCTCCTTATCAGGAGATATCATCTCATATGATTTTTCATACAAGTACTGCTTCAACTCTCATGTGTAATTTTGGAAGATTTTCTCTCTGCTTTGCGCTTACCCAGCTTCTGCTCTTTGTAAACTAAATATTTCAACAGTACAAAACAGCCACCAGTGCCGCGTTCGGTCTGCTGGGCCAAGCAGCAGAAAAGTGTTTAACCAATGCCAGTTTTTGTGTGCGGGTCTGCACTCATTGCCACGATGGTAATGCTGATGATGTCACAATACCGCCCCTGCAGGAGCAGCGCTGTCGCCAAGGAGACGAGTCACTGTTACAGAAGGCCCTGGATGAGAGCCGGAGAGAGAGCCAGTCAGAGACGCACGAGGTGAGTTCAAAAATGTGTCTGTATACAATGGATGCCATGTGTGTGGGTACATGCATGGAACATGAGTGTGAATTTGTATGAAAAGGTGGGCGGATGCATTTGTAGGTGGTTGCTGGCAGGCATTTGGAGAAAGAAGTTGAATATAGGCTGCAGACTACGAGGCAGGGATGGACAACAAGCCTAAAAATAAAATAAAATAAACAACAAAACAGCCTTATGATCGAGTGTTGAGAGAGAGACAATAGAAAGCTGAGAGAAGAGAAAGAGGTGCTTGCTGAATGATAATGACTCTGTCGTGTCTAACCTTGAGCTCAGCATGACATTTCCCTGAAAGCATACTTCTTATCTTGTAGCACATCAGCTCCTTTACTCATTGGCCTGTCAACAAGCCAATCAGAGTCAGCTGCAGTCTTATGTAAAGGTTCCCAAGCCTTGTAACTGGTCTAAAAGTAGGATAGGAGGCAGAACCTTCAGGTTTCAGGCCTCTCTCTGTTTTTAAGATTAGAATTAAAACGTTGATTAGGGGCGATCGTGGCTCAAGAGTTGGGAGTTCGCCTTGTAATCAGAAGGTTGGCGGTTCGAGCCCCGGCTTGGACAGTCTCAGTCGTTGTGTCCTTGGGCAAGACACTTCACCCGTTACCTACTGGTGGTGGTCAGAGGGCCCGGTGGCACCAGTGTCCGGCAGCCTCACCTCTGTCAGTGCGCCCCAGGGTGGCTGTGGCTACAATGTAGCTTGCCATCACCAGTGTGTGTGTGTGTGAATGGGTGGATGACTGGTTGTGTAAAGCGCTTTAGGGACTAGTAAATGATCGAAATCACTGTTATGCCATCACATGAAAAATAGAGGGAAAAGGGGAAAAGTTAACCTCTAAATGGCTCTTTCACTGACAAAATCTTAAGATTTTGTGTTTAGCATAAAAGATACTAAATATAAGTATACTTTATTAGAAAAGTCAGTTTGTTTTAACTACCTCCTTAAAAAAATTAAAACTTACATAAGTTTTCTCTTAAGCCTGTTTTCAGTGTGATTGCACTAGAGCCCTGTCTGCACTTTGTGACCGATTATGTTGAACATTGAACTCTATTGAACAGATTCTCGTGAAAGCGGCCCTCTAGTGTCAAATTGGAATTTACAAAAAGCAAAACCCTTCTTTGTGTGGAGCAGAAATGTAAACACATAAACCTGACATTTCTTTCTGCTACCTTTCAATTTTCACATGCAACAATCTGATATGAACATATTTGAAATAATTAAAACTGAAAACTGGTAAAGCAAAACTAAGAGCAGTGAGAAAATAAGCTTGACTGACTTACAAAGTCAGGAATCATAGTTCAAGCAGTAGATCATATGTCGCCATATTTGTGTGAAATGGCAGTGATGACTTGTGTTTTTTATGCCATTTCAGTTTTTTAAATTAAAAACAAAGTAGGTGTTTGTTTCCATGTTCTAACTCACATTTCCTCTTAACATGGCATTACAATGCAGGTTCAGCCCAGTATGATATAGTTTTACCACATGGGCAGGGTCTGAAAGATAACATAGAAGCTTCATTTGATGCTTTTCTGTGAGCAGAAATAGAAATTTCTCTGTAGGTAGATATCTTCCTGTTTACTGTCCTGTAGGATTCTCTTCTGCAACTGCTGTGCTGCAGAGTGGTCTCTAAACAGTACAACCTGAGAAATTTATGAAACGATGACACCGTTTCTGAATGACCTCAAGCAATTTTCATTTCATTATATAATGTACGCTTATTACAACATACATAAAGCACAAACACCAGATGCAAGATGCAGATGCTGTGGTGGATCTTATTAATAAATTATACTCTACAGTAATAGCGCAATGGACTGTGTAACGCAGAAGGGCGTCAGAAATTATCATAGCAATTGTAAATGTGTGTTTTCAGCAGCAGCAGCAGTGAAACATAACTGCAAAGAAACATTTTCAAGTGAGCTACAGTAAGCTCTTTATTGGTAAGGGAATAAACAGAGCAGCAGATTCAGTCTGACTTTAGGAAGTTGCCATTGTTCTGTGAATACCATGGATCTTTTCTTTTCATGAGTTAATACCAAAAAGCAGATCTGTGTTTGTCTTTTTTTGGAACACTGAATAGATTTCTCTTCCCAGAAAAAAACATTATATTTCAGTAGAGCTGAAAATTGCAACAGATCAATAACTCTTAACTGGAACACCAGCAAGTGCACATTTCTGTACTTTCAGTGTACAATAGTTTCTTACTCAGTTTGACTCTCAGATATTTACATAACACATTTTTACTCAGACAATTCATTTAACTTCATTTGAATACAAAGTGAAATCATTAGTGTTAATACAGTTGTCAGTGGATTTTACAGTCACACTGACTCTGTGAGTTCTCCGGCTGTCCTCAGTAGGATTGGGTGCTTTGAATGTTTCTCATTAACTTACACAAACCTGGAAACAAATAAGACAATGTTTGATCCTGAGATGTTTTCCTTTGCTTGTAGTCTGCCATGTTGGATCTAGTGGACATATTTGGATCCTCATCTGAGCCCCCTCTGCCACCTAGTGACCCTTGGAACTCTGCTAAGCCCACCAGTAACGTCTCTTCTGACCCGTGGGACTCTGTAGGTAGGTGGATCATCACAGACAAATCACATGAACATCAGTGTGATGCAAGAGTGCATTCAAAACAGCAGCTTCAAAGTGAATCTTTTCTCTCCCTAACAGCAGTCCACTCAAGCACTCCTGTGATTGGTAGCCCCTGGACAGCCCCTCCCTCCTCCAACAACACATCCAATCCTTGGGCTCCTTGTACCAACTCACGCACAGACCCATGGGAAGCAGCACCTGCTTCCTGCAGTCCTGTCAATCATGCGTGGGACAGCCCAAAAGATGGAGGTGCTTTCATTAGGACACACACACACACAGTCGTGTTTTCATATCTTTGTGGGGACATCTAATTGACATAATGCTTTCCCTAGCCGCTTACCCTAACCATCAAAAATGAACCCTAACCATAACCTAATTGTAACCCTGACACTAAAACCACATTTTCACTCTCACAAATGCCTTCAAACTCGTGGGGACGGGTTTTTGTCCCCATAAGGGCTGTTGGTCCCCACAAGTATAGTAACGTTCCAAGTTTTGGTCCCCACAAAGATATGTAAACCTAGTACACACACACACACACACACACACACACACACACACACACACACACACACACACACACACACACACACACACACACATATATATATATATATTGATTGTTTTAATCCAAAAACATAAGCACTTCTGCTGTTTTCATTGATTCTCATTTTTCCGTGCAGATGCTGATGGGACGGATCCATTCGCTGCACATGAAGAAGAGAAACCTAAACAGGAGATTCCCGCAGTGTCCTCACCTCAACCTGCAAGTCCCACAGGTACTATTGTACATAAAAGAGAGAACTGTGGGCTTTACTGTAAGATGAAATCATGACAGAAGCGACTTATATGGTGTACCACGGGTGGTTGTAGTAAGAATAACTTCATGCAATATGATCTTTGTTATACCTGTGATACCTGTGATATTTTGTACTTTTAGAGGTACTATGGCTTGTCACTGGGGTGGTACCGTTCAAAGTAATGCCATGGCACTTTTTTCTGCTCTTGTAGTTTATTACCTACAAGAGATGGGTTTTGAACTTTTCGTGACAATTTTGTAGCTCTGAAAGTTTAAATCTCACAGAAACTCTTTGTTTTGTTTTTTTTGTTGTTTTTTTTTTCATTTGTACAACATTTAACATTATGTAATATTATCGTTCATCAAAATCTAATTTTAAAATCCTTTTTTCTGCCTTGTGAAGCAGATGCAGAGTTGTTTGGGACAAAACCAGAGTCTGACCCATTTTCTGGTCTAGACTCCAAGCAGGACCCATTTGGAACAGAGCCACCAGTGAAACCCCAGGTAAACGGACGAGATTCAGCCAGCCCGGAGATGTTTGACCTGTCACGGCTAGCACCCCCGCTCAGTGCCCCGGCTACACGTGTGTGTCGGACTCCAGAGGCTTTTCTGGGACCTACGGGGGCCTCGCTGGTGAATTTAGACACTCTGATACCCCCCAACCCCCCTACAAAGACGCACAATAACCCTTTCCTCTCAGGTAAAACACCATTTTAAATTTACATACAGAAATATTACTGTGATATTGTTAGTTTTAAGTTTTTCAGTGGCACAATTTTGTCTTCACAGGTCTGAGCGCACCATCTCCTAACAACCCATTTCACTGCGACCAGCCTCGCCTCACCCTCAACCAAATGCGACCGTCCTCCACGTCCCCACTGCCCCCCCACATGCTGTCCTACAGCCCGTCGCTGCCCCTTCCACTGCTCCACCAGCCTCCCATCCTCCCCTCTTCTTTCACACAACCTCCTGCTGGACTCCTGGACCTTCCCTCTAACCTCCCACAGCCCCTGCTTCCCCTTTCTCCACGACCAGCACCCCGCACTCAGTCACAAACACACAGTCACAACCCTTTCCTCTGAGACTCTAACATCTTGCAAGCTCTGGTCTGCAGAGAGAGACAGAACTGACTCTTTTTGGGTTAATCTATGCTAACTGCAATGAGACTAGTTTAAGTGAGCCTGAACTGGGTCCTGGTCTGATGTCATTGTGCACACTTGAAGTAGACTCGGATGGGATGTATTTGTGTCTGTGTAAGGACACAACAGCTGCTACTTAACCTGAACTCTTGAAGAAAAGCTCGCTCACGCACACACACACCTATACATGCACTCAGGCGCACTTTAGGGTGCACAGACACAACAAACATGTACACTGCACCAAACTAACAGGGTGTATCTCAACAGTCCCTCTAATGCCTTTTCCCCATCAAAAGAGACAACTCCAAGTATCTTTTCAATCCTGAACTTTTCCTTTAAAAGCCTGGGATGAAGCCACACTCTTTGAGTGTCTACGAAGCTTCACCAGGATCCTTACCGCTGCTGCTTCACCGACAAAAGCATGAATGCCTTTCCCACCCAGGATTCCAAACTACGCTACTCTCTTGAGCACCTGAGATGAGCTCTTCAAATAGATCCTATTTTTTCAACAAGTTGACATCTAGAGCTTTCTGTCACTTGAGAAAGTCCAAAAGTGTGGTACTGTAAGATTTAAGAAAGCATAGACAAGAACTAATCAATTCCCTCCCACCTTTACATTATAATATATATTTTGCATTGCCTTGCTGCCTTGCAATCTCAATAGCATCTGATCCTAAGTTAGCTTGGTTATTTATCTTTCAAGATAAGAAGCCTCAACATGATCCTGATGGATTCAAAACTGGACTAGCCTAGCCTAAGTTCAATTGTACAATCTGGCACTAAAGTGATCACTTCTTTAACCCCCCCCGTGCCTGTCTCTACATCTTACCCACCATGCATTCTTAACCAGTGCATGCTAGCACTAGTTAGGGGAGGGGTGTACAACTAATTTCCCCCACAGGCAACATGAGAAACTGAGACTGTTTGGAGGAATGTACCGATAAGCCAAACTCAGTTCTGCTGGGAAATAATGTCAACTCTGTATATGCTTATGGGGCGCAGCCCTTCACAACAGTCCCGATTACTCATGTGGCCCTTTGGGAAAATGAATTGGCCACCCTGAATTAGGAGGACCTCAGGGAGACTGCCCCTCTTTCAGTGCGATTCAACCTCACTAAATAGAAAAGTATTTGACTTTAAAAATAAACAGGAGAATAGGTGATTTTATTTTTTTCTGATTAAAAAACGATGGGAGGATGAGAATATATACAAGGAAGCAAGGAGATGTGGCGGAACAGATCTAAATGAAGTTATTACAGATTATAGAACAATTAATTGAGCTGTAGCTCCTCTTCTCCTCTGCTCCTTGTTCATGTCAGTGTTAGGAACAAGAGAATCTGAGATGAATAAGAGATGTTTGGTCATTACTGCACTGAACCTGGACTTGAATGTGAAATGCCTGCCTATAAATACACACAGGCTTAGTACATATGTATTTAACAGAATGATAATGCTGTATTATTAACTATTATACCAATAAATTGATGGTGTTTGCATTATAATTTCTGAAGTATTGTCTTTTTTTTTGTATAACCCCTTTTTTGAACTATGACCACTAGATGGCAGTGCTGTATAAGACGGTTTTAATGCCCTGCATGTTTTGCAGCAATGCAGTCTGGGCAACATCACCCCTGGGATATAAGACAGATAGGGTTACTTGTCTGGTAGTCAGCACACTTGAAGTTCCAAGAAGCAGTTCAAACATTTCACGGTAATCACCGTGTTGATTGTTGCACCATAGCAGCTGATCTCTAGCCATGTGCAAACAAGCTTTTAATCCAACCAAACATCTTACTTGTTGCACATAAATTTATGTAAGGAACTGATTAACTCTATTAATCATCTAGCTTTCAGAAGATGTTTGCAAAGATCTTTTCATATGTACAATTTAATCTACACATGCATCAAGAAGAAACTGTAAAGAAATCGATTCCTCACACTGTAGTTTGTTAACATTTTTAAAACAAGACATCAGAACCCTGAAAATTAGACTTTTAGTGTCACAGGCAGGTCTTTGGACTGCCTTTGCTCGGAGAAAAATCTGAGGGGTGTTATGAAATGAGAGGGAAAGTTATATTTCCATATTAAGGTTCTGCTATCATTAGATATTTTCCATTTATTACCCATTCATAATGGTATTTGTCAGCTTCCTATCTGCATGGCTCCAAGATCAATTAAAACAACTAAAAGGGCTTTCTTGCAAACTCTCAATAGGTCAAATATCTGGGTTTCCAAAAGTGAAACTAAATGAATCGAGAAAATCCAATCATGCCTGTACACCCAGAAACACTCGCACACTTCCCTTTCTCTTTAATTTCTGGCATTTCTGTCCAAACAAAATCAAGTGCAGTCTGATCACAGATCTAAACAGCTGCAGTCTCAACCTTCTGATACAGTAAATCAACTGGTGTGCACATTTGATATACAACATTGCCATGTGGTGTTGATTTGGTGAAGGCAGGGGTGGGGGGTAAACAGGCAGCAGTGAGTGATTGTGGGAACAGTTGCAAGTGTGAGTGAAGACTGTGCTCTAATGCAAAAGTACCGATTAGGTTCTTAGAGACCTTGTGGGCCTGCATTGCAAGGAAATAGATAAACTTCACTTCCAGCCAGTACATAACCTCTGCTTGAACCTCTAATTGTGTTTTAGTTAATCTTGCATGACTCACTACGACTATCTATCTCTATCAGTCAGAAATTAATATCTGCCTTGCTTCATAACCTCCAGCGCAACAGTCTAGTGAAGATAAATAAGACTGCCGTTTGCAGAGAGAAATAAGAGACTGATTACACATACAGGCACGCATCCATAAGAGCAAACGGTCATTGTCGCAGGTGTGGGCCTACTGGTGTTGGCCAGAGGGGCGGATGGCGCGATATGGCAGCCTCGCTTCTGTCAGTCTGCTCCAGGGCAGCTGTGGCTACAACCATAGCTGCCTCCACCAATGTGTGAATGCGAGAGTGAATGAATAGTGGCATTGTAAAGCGCTTTGGGTGCCTTGAAAAGCGCTATATAAATCCAATCCATTATTATTATTATTATTATTATCTGTGCATTGAGTCTAAATGTTATCTAAATTCCACTTATCATACATTAAAAAAATAATTCCTGGTTTGGACCTCATCTGATGACACTAGCTGTTGTTCCTGGCCTGCAGTGAAGCAGCTGTCCAATTTAAAGGATCATTCAGAGTTATAGATTAAGCTAAGCCTGACTGAGATGTTACAGTAACATGGGAACAATTAGTCTCAGCACGTGCACATAAACACAGTGTGTATTCACTTAAAACAGTTTTTTAAACGACATCCTGTCCATGCAATGCCCTGATTAAGGAGGACCGTGTGTGTGCAATAAAATTCAGAACTTCATTAAAAATTATCTCAGGACATTAACCAGAAGAGGAAGGCAGTTTATGTCTTCATAAAGTGGATAATATACAAGTTAAGCAGCTTGGTTCCTCTAGGCTTTTCTCTTTTTATTGCTCATGAATGGTTTTATCAGTGCACAAAAAGAACAAATGAGGATTATTTTGAGAATAACAAGGGGGTTTAGCAATCTATACAGTGGAAGTGAAGCTAATGTGTAACAGAGTTTAGATATCATGCCTTCAGCATCACTAATTCCTACACACACAGACAATCTTCCCTCGTGATTCTGTTACTTTTGAAAATAAAAACGATGATATAAAACAATAGCCCATCCTGTTTTTCTGTCTGCTCACCAAGACAAACATCCCATGCTATGGCTGCCAACATTAACATGAAAAACACACTGATCTGGTCCCTATTCAACATGAGAGCTAAGAACTGCACAGTTGTATGTCATCAGTGCTGAGTCTGACCAAACAGAACAAAGAAGCCAGAACGACACACCCAGCTGTTTACTTTAGTGAGTTATAGGGATAAATCTTCTTCCATTTACTTGAAAATAAAATTTTAAGATACTACAACGCATCGGTGACATTAGCAGAGTGTATGACTTAGTCTTTTATTGTGCCAAGAACAAATCAAGCATGAGGCACGGTTGTGCTTTAAATTAAAACGATGATGAAATTTGTTTTATAAACATTTAAAGTCATTTTAATTACCTGATAATATATGTATTATTAGTTGATTTAAAGGATTGGGTCCTGATAGATAGATAGATAGATAGATAGATAGATAGATAGATAGATAGATAGATAGATAGATAGATAGATAGATAGATAGATAGATAGATAGAATTTTTTTAAATTTATTACTTTACTACTTTTTCACATCACTGTAGATAAATAGGTCGATCGATTAAAATAAGTAAATAAGACAATAACCATAGATAACTATAATAACTATAAATAAACTTATTGTACGAGTCACTTATTTATTTATCCATTGTGATATATTTTACTGTAGAATTTTAAGTAAGAGATTAGGCTTCTGTTTTGTAATTTTGCGCAACGGATTAATAACAATAATAAATATTAATGAAAAGGGGAAATATATATATATATATATATAACAAGCACAGCAAAATATATCCCAATAATATCCCAATAGCTTGAATTAGACAGTTTGTTTAATAATTAAGCCTCATCCTACACTTTGTTTTCAGAAACGCGGTATCTTCAAACAAACAGCAGTCCATACGCTTCGTCTACGTCACCGCTTTAGATGATTGACAGTGAACCGCAGCGAATCCGGTGTCTGTCCGTGTTTTGCATGAGCCAATGAGCGTCCGGGAGTCATTATTTGCGGAAGTTATTAGACTGCTAGCAACACTGTGGGTTTGAGCTACATCTTTAGGATAAATTGTCACCATGTCCGCTGTTAAAATTCACAGGAGACCTTTTAGGTGATGTTTGTAGTAGAAATGGGTCCACTTCATGTTGAGAAGTGTCCTAAAATGGCTTTGCTTTAATCCACGTGGATTTCGCGTGTCTGCCTGCCTTTCTGTACATGTACACACATTTGTAACCATTTCTTATAGCTTATATTCTATACCCTCGAGTTAGCGGTCGCTTGGCTACTTTTTATATTGGCCCCATGAGACGTAGCGAGGACACGGAGCAGCAGGTCTGGGAGTCAGAGGTCGACATGAACCCGCCGAAGCGGCTACGCACCACGGAAACACTGACAGGAGTCAAAGAGCGGGAGGTGGAGAAGAGCACTGTGGATGTGGTGGGTGATGATGACTCAATTTAATGTCGATACTGACATTAAGGAGAGTAAAAGTTATAAAAAGTGATATGTCCACTATTACCACCCTAAATAGTTTGTTTACTGAGCATACAGGCTTTATCCTCGTCTCTATCTCGGTGGTGTGGCATTTACTTGCGGTTTTAATTTGTTAAGAGCAAACTAATAGAGCAACAGGCTTGTCTTCTAGAGATAAAGGTCTTGAAACGTAAATATTCGCTATAGTTATTTTAGGGAAACCATTACAGATCCTAATAATGAAAGTGGCATCTGTTGGGCTACACCAGTCAGCCACAGTATTTAAACAGTGGATGGACAGATGAATAAAATAACCACATATTACAGTGTAATGCACTCGGAAACATTGAGTGCTGGTATTTATGTGACTCTCACTTTGACACCCACACAAATGTTGTCGCAAACCAAGCACTCCCCAACATCAACGGCCTCCAATTCAGCACAGGGCACCTAATGACAAGATGGAAAAAGCAAAACAAAACTGTTCCATTAAAAATGAAAAAGTCCCTAAATTGTTTGCCCAGTTTCTTACCCCATGAAGGATTGACATGAAGTCTGTAAAACAAGCCAGATTGATGGAGATCCCACCCCAGAAATCCAGGACCCACTGCCAAATTATCAGCACCAAGTACCACTTATACCCCCACATGTCCCAAGTCTATACCTTAGTTGTGTCAGTTATTTTGGCAGCTGTAACAGGTTCAGTATAATATTAGAAAGCTGCTTGATTGGTCTGAACCAAGTTGTGCCTAATATACTGGAAACGTTGTACATATAGACACTGGCAATTTCAACTTACTTACTATATAGGAGTTTGACTTTTGTTATTTCCATGCCCTTTTGATTAAAGAAGTGCTACAGTTGCAATTTTACTCATTTTCAAGATCACTTCCCTCCTGCACTTCCAGTTTATACCATCCTGCTTGATTGTTGTTTTTGTGGTTGCCAAAGCAGCAGTTGAACTGAGTGTAAACTTTCTATTTGTGTCTTCTTTACTCAGAGTATTGTCATGCCAGTGTATAATGCATCATGCTGGCTGGATGAATGTCTGCAGGCCATATTGGTCCAAGATTTCTCTGGATCCATGGAGCTGTCGGTGTTTGATGACGCAAGCACCGTAGGTTTTGTAGGCATATTTACACAAGTGAAAGAATACATTGTCTCATAGTTTGAGACATCACTTAACTCTTATGCATGTGCGTGTCTTTTAGGATGACTCGAAAAAAGTGGTGGAAGGTTGGAGGGAGAGGCTAGAGGCAAAGGGCATCTCAGTGGTGATCTCTGGTCACAACTCTGAACAACCTAAAGGAGGTCAGTAACTTTTGGGATGTGATCAGCAGTCAGTCCACGCTCCCAATCAAATTATGTGACCTTTATTTTGTAGTTGAACATGAAGGCCTTAATGCTAGTAGATGCTCATAATTCCCGTAACATCTTCCCAGTTGTTCCTATCACCATTTGTGGCAGCTAATGATATCAAATGAAAGCCATTGTTACATTCCCCAGAATAAACCACGTCTGAGGTGAGTACTGACAAGTTTCTGGGGAGAAATGGAAAGTATGTGAAAGAAGGGGGATTTATTTACATGTAAAATCAGTTTATATGAACATGGTTGACATAAAGACCAGCCATGCCGCAGCCCTTATGCTGAAACAACCAAAAACAAAGGCAAAAGTTCAACCAAACACAATCTCCAAAGAACGGTGAAAGCTACTGAGCTCATTAACAAGAAGGCAGCTTGAATGCTGCCAAATTGGCCTACTGGCAGTAAATGAGCCATTTCTAACAGTCTTTATACTCTGGGCCCTGCTGATCAGTAGTGGGATCAGCTGCACTGAATCTGCACGTTCAGCATTTCACGAGGGTTACTGGGTTGAACAAAATGTTTCATTGAAATTGTGTCCAACAGGCTTTGAAGTACTTTTACTTTGTTTGGTGACTGTCAGAAGCGTTACACAGTTGGTAGCGAGGTCTGTATACAGCCCACTGTATTAAAATAAGCAGTTCAGACAATAAGTCAGTTTCCATTGGTGCAACAGCTTATCAGGGGCCGTTTAAGATCTGGTCCTTAAAATCTTCCACTCTGTGATGAGTGTTGGACTTACTCTTGTGAATGCTTAATTAAGGAGAAGTGCAGAAATACAGTGCAACCTTTAAGAGACTTTTTTTCCGTGACTGAAACAGGAACTGGTACTCTGCAGCAATTTATACTGATTTCAGATGGTTGTGTTAAGTTCATGTCTGTTACTTATTTGTAGAATGTGCATTGTAACGTAGTGCAACACATTTCAATGCGCTACAATTTGCAGTACATTTGAAAGCCCTCAAGCTAGCAGAAATGTAATAAATGAGCCTTTACTTAAGCGCTTACACACCGGCAGCGCTTTTTCATGTTGTCTGGTTTGACAGTTCATTAAGAATCCAAGCACACATTTAACAGTCTCACAAAGACATACTTAAAACCGTAAGAACAAATAAGCATGAAATGTTCTTTTGTCTTTCAGTGGGATATGCAAAGAATAAGGCCATATGTCAGAGTCGTGGGCAATACTTGTGCTTTCAGGATGCGGTGGGTGTGACCAAGTGTGCTTCATATCTTTCATAACACATACAATAGTATGTCCAAAATAATGAAATCATACCGGGGTGTTCAGTTATCCAGAAAATACATGCAAACACAGATCTCAGCAGTCAAGTTACCGACTGATGGGCTAAACATGAACATGAAAGAGAAGTTTAAGTTAGATTAGGATAGCTCTGTTTTTGACACAGTGCTTTGTAGCTGCTTATCTGAAACACTCATCTGACACACTCATCTGACACAGCCAAAAATGAAAGCTCCAAACATCTGACAATCTTCCAACCTCTGATCGCCTCTGGCTATATTTGTTCTTATCTTTCGGAGTCGCATCATATCAACTTGGCTGTTTTCTGCTAACTTTTCACAGAAAACACTCAGTACCTATGAGATTGGTTTATCTGAAAGCAGTCAACTAGTTCTGTTTATTCTTGTGACTCTTTTTCTGGTAATGCTGATATACTGATATATTTTACCCTCTTAAACTTTAAATACAGCCTTTATCTCAACCACGCTATGAAGATAAACTCTTGTTCTGTGTACATCAAGTTTTTTGCCTATTTTCTATCTATCATTGCAGTTAGACAGACCCTCCGAGATTATTAAAAAATTGTTTTTTATGTTAAAATGCTAAAATTGTCAAAACTAACAATAGAAAATTCAACCTAAACCATTTTGACCAAGCTCTAATATAGTTCATTAAGTGCAAATGAAAAAGAATTGTGTGTATTGTCCATTTGTTGTCACATGTTATTGGCATAGACATTTAAAATAATTATTTTCTTAACTTTAGGATGACATTATGTTGCCCCAAAGAGTTCGTCTGCAGTATGAGGCGTCCGTCTTGCACAAAAACACTGTAAGTTCTCTCTTAAGCGTTTGCTTAATCACTTCCTTCCCTGTCTTTTCTTCTCACTTCTCTTCCTCCTCCTCTCTACCTTTCCCTCTGACTATCAGTGTTAAAATGAAAACAACAACAACAAAAAAGATATTGTTTGTAAGAGTGAGCATGTGCATGCGTGCGCGTGCTGCTGTACAGTTGGCATGTAGAACAGAGTGAGTATCCGGTGTTGATGCTTTCTTTGACCTGGCAGGTCAGGGGTTATAGGTCATGTGTGTGTGGAAAATAAGGGCGACAGCATAGAGACAGCAGGCTTGCTGTCCTCCATAAACAGCCTGCCTGGTTCTGTTCCAACTGTAATTTTTTTATAGTTGTAGGTGAAAAAATGGGACCCGTATTTTGTTTTTCAGTTTTCTATAATCTCTCTTTATGTATCCTCTGATTCTGATGTAATTCTTTCTTTCCTTTTTTTGCTTGAATATGTCTCATAGGAAACACGATATGAAGCAGTAGTTTGCATTATTTGGGTGAAATGTATTAGAACTTTTAGATGACTTATTAGTTATTCTGCCAATAATATCTTAGTTTTTTTATTATCTGAAATAAAAAAATATGTTAAACAATTCTATTAAACTTCAAAATCAAGTTAATATTTCAAACTCAGCCTTCAATCTGAAGCATAATTACTCAAATCGTTGGAAATTTGTGCAGCTCGATTTACAAAAAAACAAACACAGAAGCTCTCTGATACAGAATTTTGTCTAAAATGATTGAAAATGTTTTGGGTGGTTCTTGGAGTGAAATTTTTTATTTTACTCACAAAGTTGTGTATGTGTGTTTCCATGATAGCTGATTGGCTGCAGAGTCCAGCGAGTACCGGAAGGATCTACAGAGCGTTACACTCGCTGGATCAACACACTCAGTCAGGACCAGCTCATCACACAGGTAAATGAATGCAGCTTAGCGGAGCATGTTTTGATTGCTGACTAATGTGTTTTCGCATGCATATGTGAATGCGTGAGGTCACGTGACAGGCAGCTACTAGGTCAGTTTGAAACAGGATACATACCTGCTGTACGCAGTTTCCACGGAAATGTGTTTGTGGAGTGGAGAGAGGATGCTGCATCACTCCTGACCTCTCTGTCTATCACAATCCCAGCAGAGGAAACAGACCCCAGTGTCAGCTGTCTGCTGAGGGCAGCCTGTAGTGGAAGCTGGTAAAAGTTTTGAGCTTTGTGTAGAAAGCCTTGTGCAGCTACCAAATCATCATACACAAGCACTTTAGTTTTATTATACTGTAAAGCTGTCTGAAAAATTGAGTACATCATTTAAAAAAAATAAGAAAAAATAAGAAAACAGGTAGCTCACTACTCAATAAACCTACAAGCTTCAAACGGTTTCTGTGCTCCTTGTTATATTTCATACATTGACGGCATCTGCAGTCATGCCAAAGGACTCGTTATATATATGAACCCTGTGATTCAGTAGCTTGTAGAGCCACCTTTTTAAGCAATATCTTGAAGTAATTGGTTTCTGTATGACTTCATCGTTTTCTCACATCATTCTGGAGGAGTTTTGGTCCACTTGTCATTACAGCGTTGCTTCAGTTCATTGAGGTTTGTGGGCATTTGCTTATGCACGGCTCTCTTGAGGTCTTGCCACAGCCTTTCAATCAAGCTGAGGTTGGGACTTTGACTGCGCCATTGCAGCACGTTGCTTCTTCTTGGCTGCTGTGTTTGGGATCATTGTCCTGTTGCGTGACCCAATTTGGGCCAAGCTTTAGCTGTTGGATGGATAGTCTTACATTTAGCTCTAGAATACTTTGGTATACAAAGACTTTATGGTCTACTCAAGGTGCCCGCGCCCTGTGGTTGCAAAACAAGCCCAGGTCATCATCCCTCCACCAGGGTGCATGTCAGTAGGTATGAGATGTTTGTGCAGATATACTATATTAGGTTTTCATCAAATCTGACACTGTGCATTATGAATAAAATCTCCATTATTCTATTAGTATTGTGGACTCTTCTACCGTGCTCTTTTTAGAGGGATATAAGCCAAATAAGCCATGTTTGTTCAGTCTTTTTCTAATTGTCCTATGATGACAGTAACATGTAAGTTCCAAATTCATTGGTAAAGGGCTCCATAAAGACATAAAAGGTAATGGTGTTAAACATTCTTGACCTAAGTGCTGACTACATTAATGAAATTATGATTTCTGTCATAGATGGGAAGCCATAAGGTAACCAGTGAATACACCCTGATAGATGCATAACAGATGCACAAGCTGTTGGCCCTGGCAAGAGGAACTATGAACTAATCATGAGCCTTACTAATCACTCAAAGCCATGAAAGCATTTGGTCACTTGACCAGCTTGGCTACGTTTTTGCTGTAATTTATGACTTTATGCTTGTACTCATAATCAAATATAGTGGGCAAGATTTGAGAGTTGTGTCCACTTGTGTTTGCCATACAAGCGCTCTAAATAGGCAAATTCCAATACTTATTCACACTATAAGTATTGGAACATTTTTTTAGAATTTCTTTGACGATGTGATCAAGTGAAAATATTTACCCAGTGTGTTTTTAAAAAGTTACATTATTCACGAAGTAATAAAAAAAAACAGTGATATAAAAGTAAAACCCCTGGAAGTATGTCTGTTTTTGAAGAGATGGAAGTCTGCTGTTTCTGACTTAACAAAACACGCTGTCACTAAGGATACAAGACAACCTGGACTGGCTCACTCTCCCTAACACACACACACACACACACACACGCACACGCACACACACACACACACACACACACACACACACACACACAAGGTCTGCATAACTCCTTAGCAGACATTCCAGGATATTTATATGATATTAAGTTTCATGGAGCATGAGAATGAGATCATACATTGATTCTGCAGTCTTAAAAGCCGCTCCTTTTCCTTTTCCTTCCCCTTCTCTTTCTTGACTCTATCTGCCTTTGCTTTTACTTTCTTGACAAAGAAACTGGACTTAACCGAGTTAAACTTTAAAATTTACATTGAGCACTGCTTCTTTTACTCTAACATTCATCTGTAGGGCATTAGATATGGTTGTCTAAAATGTTCTCTACCCCTCTGATTACTCACGTTCACCCTAATGCTCTCAGTCTTTCCCAGAACTTGGTCTCTTATTCATGCTTTTGGCCACAGCTTACATCTGCAAAATGTTGCAATATTACTACAGAAAGGCAAAGAGATGCACGTAGGCGGACACACACACATGCACACACACTCATACACTCCAGATTCTGTCCAGCTGTTCAACTGCCTGGATCCAGATGTTTTGCACAATTATTTTCATCTGTGATGCATTTCTGTTACGCAGTAGTATTTCCACTTCAACCATGAACAATCACACAAATACAAATGCATATGCACACAGTGTGTAAGACAGAGTGATGTAGTGGGAGAGGGAAGTAGGACCACCTGAAATGACCTTTAGATTCAATATGCAAAAATATTACTGTTACAAAATGCACACAGAGATGAGGAACAAGCAGGGGTGGGGAACTGAGAGGGGGCTGGGTGCTGGTGTAACAAATGAGTTGGGGGCCTGCATCTGTAAAAAGAGAAAGAAATATAGTGGACATAATCCGATCCTGATGTATTAAAAGAGTTTTGCGGTCAGAGAAACGAGGAGAAGCCAAAACAAACTCATTAGTCAAAGAATCATATGCGAGAGGATGGAAATGTGTATCCTTCCCCTGCACACTTCAGGAAGCACACACACTGCTTTAAGAAAGCACATGTGGCTGCACTCTAACCTATTTTGTTTTCAGGAATAGAACTAAACTTCTCCTGAGTGCAGCTTGTTGCTTAAATACTATTGCGAAATTTTTCAGAGCCAGTAGCTTCAAAATCCATCCAGTAAAGTTCGCACAATGTGAAATAACAGAAATAGTATAAGAAAATAAAAACATAGTAATTAATAACCTTTATTTACTGAAAGTGGCACAAGAAAAAACTTTTTTAAAAATGTGTTGACGTTGCCTGTGCTCCTCCTGGCACCCTGTGAGCTAAAGGTAAGAACGTGTAAAACCAGATGCATTAGATACATTCTTGAATAAAAATGTGCATGAAAACTTTTTCAAATGAATCTCAAGCACAGCAACACAAACAATTAATTTAAGTTGGACGGTGTGTAGCTAATATGACACTGTATATTGTCTCTTTATTAGGTTATTGACCAGAATATACTCCTACAGATCTGCCACAAACTGAAAATTTATGAAATTCTAACAGTTTGTCGGTTTCAGGTGTACACCTCCCATGGGCCCAGTGTTGTCATGCCAACATGGTTCTGCTCACGGGAATGGTATCAGAAAGTTGGGCCGTTTGATGAGGGAGGCAAGGTAAGCATTCCTATTACTCAAACTGACTCTCTCAGGTGTTCACAAACCCACTTTGTTGCTCTTGTCGACTCACCAAATGTCAGAAATAATAGTGATCGGTCACCTCTATACACCTGACCAGTCACTTCTTGAATGTATGAATTGGTTGTGGATGTCAGAAATGGACATCCACCTTTCCATCCTTTCCATCCTTTCCATCCTTTCCCAGATGGAAAGGTGTGGAAACGGAGGAGTTTTCAGACACTGTTCGAGCAGCTGATAAGAACATCCTTTAAAGCATTCGACTTCTCACCCCTACTCATATCAGCTGTTTTCACACATGAAAACTAGGAAATTCTGTGAAAATCCAACTGAAACCTTGCCTGACGTTTTCCTTTCTCACATCTAGCACACTGCTAAAAACACAATTGTTAAATGTTCTCACTATCAAAAATACATTTGATATCTGATATATAAGCCCAAATCCAAGAAAGCTGGGACGCTGTGGAAAATGCTAATAAAAACAGAAGGGACTGATTTGCAAATCCCGTAAATCCATATTTTATTCATTATAGAACACTGAAAATATATCATGTCATTTTACTGTTCCATGAAAAAGTGAGCATAACAACACAAAAGGTTAGGACAGGGTTTACGAAAGGCTTGAAAAGTAAGTGTTGCTAAAAATCATGAAACTACAAACAGGACAGACAACACCCAGGACTGTTAACCAGCTGGAGTCTTATATCAGATAAGAGTGCAACACGTTAATCTCCCAAACATCCAGCAACTGGTCTACTCCTTATTTGTGGACTGTTGTTAAAAGAAGAAAGGAACCCTTAATGTTAGCATTTAAATGTTGCTATATTGGATTTTTGGAATCAGAATTTACAAGATTCAGACTAGAAGGTAGTGTGGCAAGTTATCAGCTAGCACTTCCAACATGGACTAGATGGTCTTTATTTAGCCGCATACCAAGTCATCTTATTTGTCAGACAATTCAGTTTAAAAAGCACCAAATATTCAGGAGGTTCAGTTTAGTGACTCGGATTAGTGGAGGTAAGGCCTAGCTGCAGCTCTCTGTGTTTGGGCATATGTCATATCATACCATAATTCTTCTTCTCTGTCTCCAGGGAGTCCCAGAGGATCTTCTCTTTTTTTACCAGAGTCTTCGTCATGGTGGGGGTCTGTTCCGGGTTGACCAGTGCCTGCTGATATATCGTTATCATGAGAAAGCAGCCACTCACTCCGTAACTGAGTCAGTCCAACCATCATTCCTCTTCAGCTGCATTCACACACACATACTTGGACATGGTGTTGATCCTCCACCTACTCACAGCTGCCCACTGGCATCCCAGATTTTCTCAGAGCTCACACACAGATATACTCACACACATACACAGACACGTGTTTTAGTAAGCTTGAGTTTGTGGAATTTCAGTCACTTTCCCAGCGTATGAATCAGGAATTTCTATGCGTTTTCTTCTCTCTGTGGAATGCTCAGTATCTGTCCAGTGGTGCTGGGAGGGAATCGGATTGCGTTGTGAACAGAAATGTTTGACATATTGCGTAGCGTTGTGTGTGCGCGCGTGCACGCGTGTGTGTGAGCACGTGTGCATTCCTGCTGTTGCCTGTGCATCAGCATGCAGTCTCTGCAGGTGTGTGGGTCTGTCTCTAAATCTAAAACACACCAAAGAAAAAGATCTTTCCTGCCTTCTCTCCACTCACACTGCCTAACCTTTCATCCCTTCTTTCCTGTTATCCCACCTTCCTTCCCTCTTTCCTTCCTTTCTCCCTTGCGTCTAACCAGTGCTCGTATATCTGCCCGTGTTGACGCACTCCTTCACCAATCATCCTCCTCTGTCTTCATCTATCATCTATTTTTGGAGATCTATTTCAAGCTAGCTGCCTTCCACTCTCCCCTACTTCTTATAACCCCTTCCCATGTACTGCCTACTTACTTCCTCTCTTTAGTGAAATGAAACCATTATCTTATTTTTGTCTATTTACGTCGATCTTGCTCATGCATGTAATTGTAGATGTGCTAAATGTGAGGTGTCAAGTCTTTTAAAAGATACTGCCAAAAAGTAACTGAGTTGGGAGGCTTACTTACACAGAAATGCACTGTTTGTAAATGAGATGAAAAGGTTTGTGTGTAGTTAATCTCTACCATATTGCTGCCCTGCCTTAGAATCAAAGCCTGTATAGAGAATGCATAATAACCAAGGAATCTGGAGACCACCCGAGCTCCACGATGATGGTGGAATCGGGTTTGCTTGCCATATGAGGCCCAGTGCTTAAAAAAGTAAGAAGTTCGCATCAAGAGATGAGAGTGAAGCACTTTCTGAGAATGTCTGCTTGATTTCTCATTATTAGTGCCTTTGTTTTAAAATGTGAGTAGAAGGGGGTTAAGCTTGTAAACATAGACAGATTTAATCTTGAGGGTGTGTGTGTGAGAGAGAGAGAGAACCCTGTACACAGTTGTGCAGAGGTTACAGGAAGTCAAACTAATTTACATGCATAAAATTTTCCATCTACTTAAAGCAACAGATCACAACTTAATAAATGTAGTACTTGCCGCTTTGTAAAGGTATGACACCGAAAGGATGGTTTAAATTTGTAGCTTTAGCTTTCATTTGTATTCACTGATCATTTACAATAGAGCACAACTAAGTTAGGCTGTCTCAATCAGACCGGTTGTAAACAAACTGACCAACATTTCATCAGCTGCTTTTTTTTCGATCGGTCATTGGAAGCTCTGTTTTGTACCCTTACACTTGCTCCTCCTCTAATCCCAGAGCTTTTGCAGTCAGTGTAAATGACGACTGCTCAACTTAAATCTAATTTTTGGGGAAGTGGATGAAGGGATTCAGATCTGGCGAGAAGGGTAGGTAATAAGAGAAGAGGGAAACAAGTGGTTTTGATGTATTTTGACTACAGCACATGTTACAGTTCACCAATGGTAAATATTCTTCCTCAGCCACTTTAAGGAGTTACAGTAGAAGTCTTTGTTTTTTTTTGTGGGAGATTAATTGAATCTAGGAAAGTCAAATACACAACAAACATACTCGTAGAGTCTTTTACTGAAAGCTGTTGTTTAGTCCTTAGCTCATAGCCTAAGAGCCAGCTCATGTCACTAGTAGTGACTCATAATGTGAAAGTTTGCTCATTTTGACTCAGTAGGTGATACTTGCTCTTTGAGCCTCAGTGTGAAATCGCAAGTACAAGTGGTCAGAGTGGGACTTCCAGAGAGAAATCTCTAAAAAACAAACAAAAAAACCCCAGAAACTGTTAAACGGGTTCAGAGGGGAGCTTCTCCCAAGACCTTCAGCTTCCTTGAAAGTGTTCAACCTGCTGCTTAGATTCAACTGCTTCTTTCCCCACACTAAATAAAAAGAATCTCGGAGTTGTACCAGTGACAGTCTGATTAATTTAGACTTCTCTGGCCACTCTGTTCACAGAGAGACTATTTGGAAGCTGCGAGTAGACTTCCTGCAGGAGAGAGTTCTCAGCCAATGGGAGAGCTTCACCATATGGAACGCTGGTAAACAAGGCCGAAAGCTGTACCGATCGCTTAGCCCAGCCAATCAGAAGAAAGTATGTTGCCTTCAGATGAAAATAACCAGCCAAATCAACCTGCTTCCTGTGTCTCAGTAGATACAGATAATGAAAAAAGTTGTGAAATGGGTGTTTGAAATTAGTGTCATTCTGTTATTTTAGGTCAAGGCTTTCTGTGATGTGGATGAGAACAAGATCCAGAAAGGCTTCTATACATACGAGGAGTCCAAGGTGAGATCATATTTGTTACATTAAACAGGTCTCCAAGATGGCTTTATTCCAGTGATTTATTTTTTATTAACCTCTCTCGTGTTCCCGTATCTTTCTAGGAAAGGCCTAAGCCAAAGATTCAAGTTCTGCATTACAAAAACGCCTCCGCTCCTTTCATCATCTGTGTCAAACTGGTGAGCAAAAAGCATGTTTGTGTGTTGTATGTTTGCTGTTTCTGACCATCTGTTCCTCAGGTCTGTAATCTATGTTAACAACATAATGATGAAGGGCGTGTGCCCACTGCACGACATAACACACACAAACACAGGAGAGGCTGTCAGGAAATGGGTAGAGACAGCAGCCTGATCTTTGATCACATGATGCTTGTACAAACATTACATGTTTTTGCCACTATTGTGTTTGCATATAACACATCATGGTTTGCATTTTATGCTCCAGATCGTGGCAGTACACATAGGCTTTACCTAGAACAATGGCAGTTTCTTTTTATTCATTGGTTTTCAGTATGTAATGACACACACATCCATTGTGGCAGTTAAATCACGTAATATCTATTTATCACACAGCCAAATTCAGATTCAAATCTATGGTGACCCCCACCCCACCCCACCTCAGGGGTCTACTAATTGCTCAATTATGGGAATTGGGAGAAGTAATCAGAGTCGGAGGAGATGGAGACCTGGACCCAATCATTCTCTCTCTTGTTCTCTATGACATCCACATAAACAAACACCTGGACTCAATCACACTGGGTTTACACCCAGGTGTCAAATATTTATTATCAGCAAATATATTGATTTCAACTTTTCTCAAAGACTCTGGTTCAACCTAAATTCCTTTAGTTTAGTCAAACATTTATTGTTGTATTTCTTTTGGCTTAAAGCCGAGGGAGTCTATCATGTTTTTCTATCATTGGTCAAATTCCATAAGGACCTTTTAGCATTTTGTAATTCAAGTAGCCTCAAAAACAAGACTTCTGCAACTCCTCTTGGATCTGTTCAGGATTTTGAAAATTTGGCCCTTGATAGGAGAGTTTGGTATTCACAAGAGACGGGATGTTCCAAAAAACTGTTGTTCAAATCAGGCATTCCTTCATATAAAGGAATGCCTGATTGAGTGGCAGAAAATCCTGCAGGAAAATTTGATATTCCAACATTAGCAACAGCTGCCTGCACTGGAAAACAAAAGAAAAAAAAGGAGTAAATCTATCAAAACAAGAGTGTCAAAGATGGTCTGATAAGTGCAATAAATGTGCTAATATCAGCATTTCAGAAACATTTCTACTGTATCAGCTTCAAAATGCACATCGAGCATGTCATTCTTTTCTTGCATAGTTAGTCTGTTAACCTTACTTTCACATGCAATCAAAGGTAACAGCTAGCTATGTAAAAAGCTCAATGACACAGTGACACTCCCCCCCTCCCCCCAGTTTAAAGACAAAGCTGCAGGAAAAGGTTGTTTTCTCACTATTTATTTCCTTTTCCTTCTTGCTTGCTGCTGCTTTAAGTAAGAAATACCAAGTCAAAAGAATTCTGAAGTCCACAAACCCTGATGGCTGATTAGTCCACACTTGAAAGAAAATGATGATGTTTGTGAATGAAAGTTGTGTTGTAGAAACTGTGGCCTGCCATGATCTTTTCTGTTAATGTTCTTTCTCTCGTGGCATCTTTTCATTCGTAGGACATGACTGGAGGCAACCTGGAGGAAAATCTAAATTCTTTGCAGCTGAAGGAAGGAATAGATTATTACCACTTCAACTGACTGTTCAGGGAGATGGGGAAGACTGGAGGAGGCTTGCAGGTTAACAGGCAGTGGAATGCAGAGGAATACGTCACTTTCACATATATGCAAACTGAGAAGTAGGCAGGTAATAACAGGAAAAGAGTGAACACTGGAAATAAGTGCACATTTACAAAGATGAGGGTAGGAGATGGCTGTCGTGTATTTTAAGTCTTAAAATGGGTTAAATGCCATTTTTTGTAGTTTCACTTTGATATATCGGCTAATAAAGTCACAACAGGATATCCCAGCTCTGACTTTTTCTGACCCTCTCCTTAAGCATAGCACAAAGGTTTGTAAGGCTAATTCCACATTTCTTGCTGAGTGATGAGTAATGGTTGATACCAGACTCATATATTACAAAAAAGAAAATATAAAACCAAGTGAAATTTAACATAGCTTAATTTAACAACAATTACAGCCTAACACCTTTGAGTCTCCTCATCTTTAATACATACAAAAATGTACATAACAGGTCAAATGGAAACAAAACAATTTAGTGTCTTACAAAGGTGGGGACAGATTTACTAAACAGGCCAAGGTGTGGTTATTTTATTGATTTACAAAAAAGGCACTAAGTTCATTTCAATATCAAGCGCAAAAAATAAGACCTGATTTTTTTCAGAATTAAATAGCTGCGCAAGCAGTTACTGACATGTCGTAAACATTACTAAAATAGTTTGGATGCTTGATTTAAATATTCTCCTCCCTTTATTTTGTGCCTTGAGAAAGGAACTCCCTGAAATACGCATGCAACAGGTTTAGCTGTGATAATACACTAAGCTAAGCTGACTGACTGCTGACACGTTTATTATTATTTTAAATTAAAAAGCGTGTATATTTCCCAAAATGTTAAACTGACACTTTTAAAAGCAAAAAGTAACGATGAACTGAACCAGAGCTGAAAGAGGCAGCACAAGGGAAGATATGAAATGATAGAAACAAATGTGAAGATCTGAAACCCTTGTACTTTACAGATGACTGTTATATATCATTCAAGAGGACATTGCCAGTGTTCATTACTGAAGGAATAAAATATCACACAGTCTGTGTGAAGCCAGTTCGATAATTGCCAACCTGTATTCTTGAACTTGTAACTGAAGTTAAAGGGAAGTGCAGTCATGACAGAAAGTACAATTTATAAAGGGTGGGATGTTTTATGACTACATTTCTTAACAATTGTTCCCTGATGCAACTGTGTAAAATCAGATGCACGCACACATCTGCAAAGAATGTGCAAACACAGATTCAACTCAGATTTGTTTCTCTTTCCCTGGGTCTCTTATGAAATCTAAAGAACAATAACCTCTTTAAGAGGGCACAATTTTGATACGTAAACACATAAAAAAAACATTTATGTTACCTCACAGAGTGAGGAGTTTTTCTGCCCAAAGGTAAACAGACCTATCCACACAAAATATCCCCCAATGTTTGCTGGTTTGGCGTCGTGGTTTGCATTACTGTAAATTTGGCCACAACAGTTTAAAGGGCAGCGATGGTTAAAAAAACGGTCGTCATCCCTACCAAAGTTTTATTTTCGCTACCTTTGTTATCATAGGCACAAAGTGACACATAATCACTGCACCACATTAGTAGGTAGGATTGGATTTAGTGTTGGATAAATAGCAGGAGTGAGTCAGGTTTGAGGTGAAAGCCCCTTGCCTCTGCCACCCACACCGCACAGTGCTTTGTTTGGGCAGAGAAAAAAAGATTCACATCCACTTAGCCACTAGCTTCTATCTACACCCCCTCTTCCCTCTCTCCTTTAAACTCAAAAACTTAAAGGAACAGTACAACCAAAATCAGATTTACCCATTTTCCACCTCCACCCTGGAGTGCGTTTTATCCATCCAGATTGTTGTTTTCATGTCAGTTGCCCCGGCTGTAAAAATGTCTGTCTTTGATATAATAGAGCTAAATTAATGGAGTTAAATGGCACATTTTAGTGTGCTGGGCAGATTGTTGTGTCCACACCAATGACCTAGGTGATTAAAAAAATCCCGTAACACAGAATGATTTTTTGTAGGAATTATTTTCTTTCTACTGTCCGCATGTCCACCGAAAAAGGAGAGTGCAGCTAGCTGATATTACATCTCAGCTGAGTGTGGGACACCATTAATGCTTATGTCCTGCCGAGCTGTCGCCTACTTTTTGTAACAGGTGGATGTATGCTTTGTTCTGCAGATCGATAAACACAGCTGGTATAGTTTTTACAGTTTTGATCTCCATAAAAAAAAGTGCCATTTAGTTCTTTTATATTCAAGAGAGGGGTTAATGCATCTGTAGCTGATTTCTCCAAACAGAGTGACTCACACCAAAGTAATGTAAAAAACCCAAAACAACAACAACAATGATTTGGAGGTGAATTTTCCCTTTAATCAACAAGGCTTTTCCAGAGAGAAACTTTGCATGTGATTTGGGGTTTTTTACATAAATGATTTGCCGTTTTGTTTAAGGTGGGGCATATTTGAAACGTAACATTTATCTGCTTCCGAATGCAACCCGTCATTCAAAGTATGTGCAGTCATAAAACTGTAATATTCTTTGGATGAATGAACACAAAATATTTGAGAACAAGCTGTTTAAGTAAGACCGCATCCTGTCTAAATAACGCACTTTTTAGCCAGTCTGCCCTCATGATGAAGCACTTGGTGGATGATCAGAGTGAGCTCTAATGGAGGATCTATGAAAGAGAGTAAACAGAGCTTTACTCAGTGTATACACTCTGGTGCTCTGCAGACATCAGACCTCATAATGCACACACACAAGCGGACCGAATGACCCCGACCCTGGAGCCTGCTTGCCCTCACTGGTCAAATAAATCTACGCGTGTGTAGAAGAAATATACACACGCATTCTTACACAGCTGCATGAGCTCTGGCAGTGCAGCTGATAAGAAAAAGAGATAAGAGAGTGGAGTGTTTGAATGAAGGGGGGTCACGGGTCAGAGACTGAGGGCTTTTTCATTCACCTGGAATGATACAGCATTCCTTTGTTTCGACATCTCCCTCCAGAAGAGGTTTTTGTGTCTGAAAAGGAGATGCACATGCATGCTGTGTAAAATGCTGCACTATAAAGAGAAAGCACACTGACTATTTGCAATAATTACCATCTGTTTTACCTTTGGAAGTGTTATGCAATAGCAGCGTATAATCAAATTAAAAGCAACTAACTGGGCGGTTCGATTTTTAATCGAATCTCTACGGAGCCACAAAAGGTCTTTGAACCTTATGATGAAGGCAAAGCAGCCTGTTTAACTATAAATACTTTGGCTCTTCATTTTCATTATTACAATGTCATGTTTTATGGCAATTATAGGCCTAAAATAACAAAAACTGATAGCTTTGTTAATTTTATCACCAAATAGGTCCTTTTCTACGATTCTTGAGCACCTACAGCACTTTATACAACATGCTTCATTCACCAGTGCACCTTTTTTTCTATGTCTAAATTCTCTCTAACTCAAATGAAGACTTCGGAGAGCAGCGTGGGGTTCAGTATCTTGCCCACGGATAGTTTGGCATGCAGACTGGAGCAGTCACAGATAAAACCACCATCCATCTGATCACTAAAAAACATGCTGTAACTCCTGAGCTACAACCACCAGCAAAACAGAACTACTGTGAAGTGGAAGGAAAAATATCTATTTGCATGTACATTCCTACTTTGAAATAGTAACTACAAAGCTGGTTGGGCTGGTCTGATTGGCCACACAGAAGCCCTTCCTTATGAGGTTTGCATGTTCTCGCTGTAGGTGTGTGGTGTTACATCAGGTACTCCAGCTTCCTCCCAGAGTTAAAAGACATGTTAGGTTAACTGGTTATTCTAATTTGGCCACTGATGTGAGGTATATGAAATGTTTCAAGTGTACAGAGTAAACCTCTTAACAAATGTATGGTCAAATGATCACCAAGGCCAGAAAATTGCTAGACATTTACAAGTCCTTAAAGCTAATACCCTTCCTCTCGACCTCCACACATCTGATTCCATTGCACTGTTCAAATCACGATTAAAAACCCACTTATTCAATCTTGCCTTTCCCTCTAGTTAATATTTATTTTATGATTTTATATCATGCACTTTTATGCTCATTTAAATTCTTGTTTGCTCTGTACCCGTTGCTTTCCTATGTATCAGTGACAGTTATCTGCTTGCATACTTAGTACCTGCTTTGGTCCTATTTCTATTATCCTCCTCCTATTCTCTATCTTACTTGTTAAGCACCTTGGCATACCCTTGGTTTTTAAGTGTGCTTTATAAATAAAGTTTATTATTATTATAATAGCTGAAATTTAATTTTTACTCTGACATGTACCATTAAGACCTCAGCATCATTAGCAGTGAAAGAAATCAGGCCACAAAATGTCAAATACTGATTTCCTCCATGATGTCTTTGGGATATGAAATCTATAGTCATGCAGTCTTGGACATGACTATCCAGAAATGGATAATCTTGTGCAAGACTATGCTGGCATTTCTGTGTATACATCCACAGTAGCTACTGCCATTAAGACACTGCAAAATTAATTGGATCGGGCACCAGGTGATAGGTGTAAACCAAGACAATTATGAAACATTTAAAAAATTACCTCAGGTTACTGGCTGGTAATTAAACATTTACACTGCATTGAATGACTCGAGAAAGAAGAAAATTGTGTTTGTAGAAATTGTGTTTATTTATTTTTGATCAGTTGTAGTGATGACAATTCTGCTCAGCATATATGGTAAATGGCCTGCATTTGTATAGCGCTTTTCTAGTCCATAGGACCCCAAAGCGCTTTACACTACATTCAGTCATTCACCCATTCACACACACATTCACACACTGGCGATAGCAAGCTACATTGTAGCCACAGCTGCCCTGGGGCGCACTGACAGAGGCGAGGCTGCCGGACACAGGCGCCACCGGGCCCTCTGACCACCACCAGTAGGCAAACACGGGGTATAAACAGTATAAGAAAACAAATCATTACAGTCTACAGCGAAGTAGATGCTCAGCCCAAAAATCATATTCCTCACTTTCACTGTCTCACTGTCTTCCTTTGTAGGGAAGCATGAAGTGGTGTTTCATTGGCGTGGGCTCAGTGTTCCTTCCTTTTATTCAACAGCTACTGTCAAGCTGCCATGCGTAAATTAGGATTTCTTAATAACAAAAACAAACCAAAAAAGACTGAGAGAAAGGAAGTAAAGGCCACAAAGGTTGTAATGGGAGATAGAGCAATTGTGTGTTTGGCTCAGTGAGGAAGAAAAGTGTAGACAGACATGGCGTTCCTCCTGTCAGTCTGCTTGAGAAGAGCCAGGTGACTGCAGGGGAGAAGGTCAGAGGTTCTGCTGCTCTGTAAATACTTCACATGGTGCAGGAGCATCTGAGGTCAAACAGCACATCAGAAAGAGTCCTCTGTGGTGGTGACAGGATTAAACTCGAGAGTCCCTGTGTAGGCAGTGTCTACCCCTATTTCAAACCTAAGGAGAGATGCATTTTAAGGATAAGCACTTGTTTACTGATTCATTAACAACGATAATTATATTGTAATACTTTGTATAAGCCCTTTCTGAGAGCGTTTATTCACACAGTTGTTCACAAATCAATTCAAATACGAGTGCAAACATAATATGTGAGAGAAATATTTGTAAAGGCTTATAAGCAAACATCATACATATATAAATCCGCAAATACATTACCACGGTTACCTAAATCATTAAAGATCCCAACATTACCCTGGGAATCCCAACATAGAAATAACAGTAAACACTGCATCTAGACAGTGGCGCATGGAAATGATATGAACCTGTGTATATAAGCTTATTCTAAATTTGTGGTTTAGAATTGTCCAAATAATTTTTTTTCACAGCCTTGTATTCCAAAATATTCATATTACAAAGGAGGGTTATTCTTTACTGTATTTTTTTTTTAAATTTAATTTAATGTCAGAAATCCAAGGAAAAGGGCATTTTTATTTATCAGTTTCACAGGGAGGCATTATGGAATGTGTGTGTAGGGTGGGAGGGGGAGGGGGGGTAGAGGAGTTTGTTACAGCATTTCTCGAAATGCGTCAGATTGCTCTGGCTGTCCGGGGGAATGTGACGAGTCAGTAACATGCTTGCCTTCTGACTGTTTTCTCACGGGAAAAACACCAAAGAGACAAACAGACGCTTATGTGACCGTTTTTTTCATGTCATTTTTTTCTACAGGTTTGTATTTAGAGGAAACCAAGCAGCAGGACTGTAATAGCAGCGGCGCAGGGACATTAGCCGCAGCTACTGCAAAAAGGGTTACAAAGAATAAAGTAACTCACGTGCGTCCTTGAATCGGGTTAAACGTCCTAAAACATGACAATAGAGGAAAAGCGCTAAAAGGCAAAGCATTGACTATTTCACATGTTTTAAGGGGGACGTTTGAGGGAGCTGCAAAAATCAGGCTGCTGCTCCAGACCTGCATGCTGATCTAATTTTCACGCTGATAATATGATCCATGTGTTTATAAAGCCGGCATTCACATAACCACTCACTTAAGCAGTTTGAAGAAGAATAAGGGACCTGTTGGACTTCAAGGAAGCGCAAAGGTGCTTACCATGGTAGAAATGACACATTAAACTTGTGTTTGCATATATATGAAAACACATGCAAACACAGGTTTAATGTGCCTCGTATTCAATTTTTAATTCTGCTGCTCCACTGTCAGTGTCTGCTGTATTTTAGCTATCAATTCTTCCGTGTCATACAAACTAACACGAGCGTTTATTCCCAGTTAGTGGGTTCAGTTTTATCTGTGCATAGCTGGCCAGTACGTTCGGTGTTCAGCTTGGAGCTCTGTCTCATACACATATCTTTCCGGTGTATCTGTGGGAGTGGTTTGGAGTCAGCGCTCGCGTGTCACTCAAGCGGAGTCAGCTGCTGGCACGCGCCCCCGCTGCCGTGAAGCGGTGCTCGCAGAGCGAAAGTTTTTTTTTTTTTTTTTTTTTGAATAGGCTCTGTTGTCTTGCTGTGGGCGCACTACTCCTTTTACAGACTTCTTGTCCTGATGCTTTCCAACCTCAGTCGCAACTTTTACCTCGGTTGATCCAGCAATGTAGCCCGCAGGCGTGCAGAAGAGTATTTTTGTGTGATATTTTAACTGGATACTTTTGTTTCGGGGGCTACAGAGCGCGCAGCTAGTTGGGCTGGTCTGGTGTTGTGTGGTTGTGCGGGATCTGGTGACCGCTGGGGCAGACAGGCCACCATGCTCCGGCCGTGGGCTGCGCACTGGGTCGCAGCTGTGCTGCTGTGTCGGGCGGTGGCACAGTACTCCAGCGATCAGTGTAGCTGGCGAGGAAGGTGAGGATGGAGACGAACAAAGGATTTGTGGTCATATCAGTTCAGGAGCAGATATCTTTTCATTTGTGAATGTCAGGCTGATAATCTTGAAGCATTGCGCCGTTTTAAGTGATGGCACGGACAACACATGGTTCATTCATATAGGCGTAGATTATTAAGGTTTGGTTAAAACAATCTTGTGACTTAATGTGCTGTTTACTTACCCCGTGTTTTTCACAAGTGATGAAAGAAAGAAAATTCAACCGTGTGTTAAAAGGATAAGTGTTTCTTTGAGCCAGTTCTGTTGTTACGCATGGTTTTGGCGTTAGATGAGTAGTTTTAGTAAGATTTAACTTTATGTTCAAGAGGAGCCCTCATGGCTCAGAGTAAAATAAGTGGAAGAAATGTCAGTGAAAACAGGAGATGTTTTGGAAGTGCTTGTGGTTATTGCTGAGAAATGTAATGACGTCACATTTCATTATTAATCCTTAATTCGTTTACTGGATTTTCTTTTTTTTTCTTTTTCTTTTTTTAGCTCAGTCAATACTCTCGAAAAGGAAAGTGTCAATATGACAAACAGATCATAAGAGTGATTTTCGTTGGTTTATTTTGACAGTGTTCCTCTCTGTAGTTTCTCTAAAAATGCTTCCTTTAAGATTTTATGTATGCATGATCACAGGAATGTCTCTAATCTAGCTCCTATCTTAAGTAAATACAGCCACATGGCGCCTTTGATCACTCCTCCAAGTCCCCAAGTCATAAAAAATGAAAGCCTGTTCTTTACACTCTGTGTTGTAAAGTTCATCAGCCTTAAACTTCTAACAACTTAATTAGTCCCTGATGCTGAGGTGGCTTATCAGCACAAGAGACAAGTGAGAGATTTGCTGGCAGACAGCTGCAGGAGTTCTCCTCATTGGTCTTAATCCCTTCTATATGTTTCTTTAACTTTGTTTGTCCAGCACGTTCCCACTCCCTTTCAACATGTAAATGAATCAGAACGGTAGCAATATTGAAATGTATTGAATTTGGTATAGTATTTTTTTCTCTCTCTTATTTTCTTTATTAAATGTACCTGTATATTGTTTACATGTTTGAAATACATTAACAAACAAACATGTTACAGAAATTTCTACATCCACAAAAATGTTGTCTGGATTCTGTAGCCTAGGAGTACAATCTCTGTAGTACTGGTTAAAGGTTGATTTGATGATATTATATTATAGTCCTTTTATACAGCCATATGTGGTAAAAAAAAAAAATCATCGTCTTTTTCTCTACAGCGGTTTGAGCCATGAGTCCCATCGCAGAGATGTGGAGCAGGTCTACCTTCGCTGCTCTCAGGGATCTCTAGAGTGGCTTTACCCCACAGGGGCCATAATTGTCAACCTGAGATCAAACATAGAGTCTTCACCAGGTCATATGTCAGGTCTCCATGTGTGCATTAAACCTCAAGTTTACTCCCAGGTAGAGTATGAGACCAATGTTGAGAAACAAGCCTTAGTGTATAATCAGGAGTTCTGAATGTGTTTGCTTGGCCCACCTTGTTCAGGGTTCTCATGTGTACCTGGAGCATGCAGGGGATCTGAGGCTGCTGCTGGCAGAAAAGGACCAGGCTCAGGGAACAGTGCATTGTTTCAGCCTGGCAGAGGGGGTGCTATTTGTGGAGGCTATCCCACAGGCAGACATCAGCCGGAGGATCACAGCTTTCCAGTATGAGCTGGTGCCCAGTCAGGGGCCAGCGATGCACATGTTCCCATATCTGCAACCTGGTTTAGGTAACAGCCTGCATTTTTTTCTTTTTCATTATTTTGTGTTTTGCTCTTGTGTGACTGGTGAAATTCATTTTCTGGTAACTTTATGTAATGCTGAGTCATTTCCTCTTGATGCATGCTACTTTTCTTAGCTCTCGGTATTCAGTACTCAGTCCCAGTATTCAGTGTTACTGTTCATAACACTCATTAAAGATCAAATAATGAAACCTATTTCTCTATTTGCACAAATATCAAGCCATAAAATCCAGAATATTTTAGATTGATTTCACATAACATTAAAAATTAATTGACTTTGTTGTAAGCAGGGACTATATAAAGAACAGTTCATTAATGATGCAATAATAACCTGATATGTCAACATGGATTCTGGTAAGCTCAGAATCCATGTTGAGCATTCTTGTGAGAAGTGATATCTAAAATTTAAATAATGAGCAGAAAGCGGTGACAATTTCCTAATTTTAAATGATACTTAAACACTGAAAAAGGACAAATATTCATTGTATTATGTAAACTCAAATAAATTCCCAGTGATTGCAGCTCAATTTTCACATGGTTTTGCAAATTGTCCACAATCTTTTGGTAACTTGGTAAAATGTTACTTATAGCTGGCAGTTTAGTAACGTGAAATGAGGCTGACAGACCAGAGCTGGAAAAGCAAAAAGGTTTGGTAAGCATGAGGCCTCATTACTGTTTCACCCTTGTTTCTTCATCCCACCTTGAAGTAGCCCCTTTTCTGACACCCCACCCCCCTCACACACTTCCTCACTCCCACTCTTCCCTGTATCAGCCAGACATATAAAAACAAGCAAGCCAATCGAAAGGTCTCACTAGGGTCAAGCACAAGGGTCAGCCAATCGTCTCCCAGCTGTCAATCAAGAGCAGATCTTCGCCACCCCCATTAGAACAGGAAAATTTGAGTAGCCCACCCATATGAGGGAAGTGGTGTTGAGAGGAACTGTGGTGGGTGGAGAGTCGCACTGGACTATCTTTATGAGAGCGAAGAAAGCCTTCCCAGTGAAACTTCCTGTCTGAGTGTGTCAGTGTGCCTTGGTGTTTTATAGCTGTTTTTATAGCTGGCAGGGTCAAGGGGTAATTCTCCAGCTATATCTCTTCCCTCACCTGCTGTCTTCATTCACATGCTCTCTATACCTCTTTTGATGTCTGATATCTAAGAAAAACCCACCAAGACTTTGAGAGTGAAATAGATTAATGGGAAACTAGATTAGATAAAAATACACAAACTAAGGAAAAATGTTTGTCTTTTTTATAGTAGCTCTTTATTAAAGTGTTGTTGTTGTTTTTTGTCATATTTTCAATTTCAGTCGCCTGCAAGCCTTGTTCAGATGAAGAGGTCCTCATGGCTGTGTGTACTAGTGACTTTGGTAAATAAATATCCACATGCATACAGATTAAATAATTGATTTCACATTTTGCAAAATATACTTTGCTTATTACCTTTGAAAGGTTTGGAATTTAAGCCTTGGATTAGATTATTGCCATTCAAGAAACTAGAAAGAAAATGTCACACCAAAACTAAATTGGAATTATGTAGTGCAGTGTTCTTATGTTAAATTTATAGTACTGTGTTAAAATGACTCCATAGCTATAGCATAAACTACACACACATATATATGTATATATGTATATATATATATATATATATATATGTATATATATATATATATATATATATATATATATATATATATATATATATATATATATATATATATATATATATATATATATACACACATATATATGCATAAAACCAACACGGCAAGCTGATCCGTACTTTCCCAGAAATGTAGGCACATGCAGCCCAGACTGCGACAGCTTTGATCAGTTTCCTAATCACATTGATTTGCTGCGTAAACAAATCATATCAATTAGCACAAATGTACTCAGACATTAAACAAAATGTAATGGGATATAATTGTATCTCGCTTGCTCACAGTGTTCATTAATGCATTAGCCTGTGTTCTGCTAAGTAGTCTTGAGGCATTTTCTTGCTTTTATGAATCTGACAATCATGTAGATTTAGTCTAAATGTTCTCTTCATTCTTCATCTTTTCATTTGAACATTTATAGTTAACAGTCAACAGAAAGACTCAGACTTGCACAGTAATATAACTCTGATATTAGCAGTACACCAGGGTAGGGAGGTTATGACAGCAGTTTTTTTGGGGGTTTTTAAAAAAAAAAAAAGCTTTCATTGCTTTCTGAAGTTTATTTAATTTTAACCTGTTGATTTAATTTTCTTTTATTAAAACTGTTCCTTCTCTGTAGCTGGCAGTGGTGTCTTCCAAGGCGTTGCACCAGGTACTAACAAGCACTCCATGGCGACAGTGACTCTGAGACGACTGTTTCACCAAAAGAGCAGGGTGTTTGCTTGGGGTGGAGCCAGAGGACGGAGTTGGAGTGGTCGTATCAATGTTCCTGCACAGTGCAGTGTGCGTCCTGGAGGGGACGAGTATCTTTTGACTGGCTCTGTCCATTTTGGAGAAGCCTGGCTTGGCTGTGCACCACGCTACAAAGACTTTCTAAAGCTGTACATCCAAGTACAAAATGCAGGAACAAACCCATGTCAAGTAGACACAAACTGAGAGATCTGTTCTCGGCTCTGATTTTAAACAAGGAGTGCTTCAGTCAGCGAAGAAAACGTGCAAAGGTTACAATTTGGAAGATGGGTCAATAAGGGACTGGAAGGAATCTTACAGATTTATTGTTTTCGTTACAGGCTACGTCTTCAGAATCGTATCAGTTTTATGACATTTTAATAGCCAACGTGCTACTTAAACCGAAATGTCCCTTTGGCTTTATTTTGCTACTGCATATGTAAATATGTTTGTAAATCTGTGCATGAGTGACTGTGAGTGAAAGAAGGAACGAGAGGCTTAAATTTAAACTCGTGCCTACCTGGTTAACATTTTTATTCTCTTGACGATACTGCTCATTCTTGAAATGAAAGTTTGCTTTGTAAAAAGCTTTCTGTAAAATTTAGGAGTCTTCTGACAGAAGTGTATAGTACGCAGCTCTGTGAGTCTTTGTGTGTGTGTGCTGCTAATGAGTTCAAAGGGACTGTACATATTTACAGAAATTAAAGATATGTGTTGTTATCTCACCAAAAAGGTACACACTTGGCGTGTTTTTCAGGTTGTGAATGTGTTAGTATGACCTCTATGTCCTGATAGAGGGGCCCTGTTTATAATTTATTAACAAATCTGCCACTATTTGTCAGATACTGCACGGCACAAAGGGGCTTAGTGTGGCTGGCATGCGGATAATTGAAAACAACTGACAAGTGAAGTTTGTAGTAGGAACAGAAAGTGAAGGACCAAAAGTTACCAGGCTTTCTGTCCACCCACATGGATGCAAACAAAGACTTATTATCCACCTAACTAACCAAAAGAAAAAACTATTATGAGTGCTCAGTGACCATTAGCTGGCAGGAGAGCAGCAGTGCGTCAGTGCTGGCGTTGCTGCCCCTGTGGAGCTTTGATGAGCCACTGTTCTGTTTGGCATCTGCTTTCCCTGCACATGTATATGTGTGTGTGTGTTTGTGTGTGTGTGTTCACTACTGAGTGAGAGAAGTGGAAGCAATTATATTTTCCACCATAATAATCCGGGTAGCTCAGATACTAATATGCTAATGTTTTTCTCTCAAATTTTCAAGTTTATACTAAACAAAACCTTTACAGTGTACAGCCCTAAAGGTACAGGATATTCATTGTATACTTAATGTAGGAGTAGTTTTGAATTGTAGCCTAATGGCAGGAGAAGCATGTCTGCCAAAATAAAAAGGGACTGCCAGATGGATTGATGGCTGAAACTACTAAGGCTTGATGGGCGGAGAGCTGAAAGACGAGGCGGATGTGTGAATGACCTTAGAGGCGTGTATGTGCACCTTTCCTGCTGCCTGCTGTCAACAGTCTGTGTGTGTGTGTCAGTTTGTGTGTGTGATGTTTTTGCTCTTTCCTCAGGAAGACCAAGAATGGATGGAATGTTCCCCTTTCACACACACACGTTTGGTTAACTATTGTTGTGAGGACACTTGTTAAGATAATGATTCCCCAGGCCCTTACCTCAGCTCATCACAACAGACTGCCTAAACATATTTATTACCTTTATTATTAAACTGCGTCTGCACCTTCAAACATCTCTTTGAAGATGTGTCTTAAAGTGATTACAGTCCAAAATGTCCTCAGTCTGAAATTTTCACTCAGCTCATAAAAATGGTTAGCCAAGCAAACAAATACCTCAGTCAATCCAAACATAAGGTTGGATTATTCTACTTTATTTTTTTTTAAATTGCGATGGTGCCTGGCTCGGGTTTCTTTTTCTTTATTGGTGTCTTGTGAGCCTACATGCTGGGCATATTGCTTAATGCATGACACAGTAATAGAAGTAATTCCTCCTCATTATCTTGGCCATTATACTGAAATACTATATACTGAAATCAACAAAGCTTTTAAGCCTGTTGCTGAGCACTTCCACAAACACTTCAGCAACTTTATACTGCAGTTTTAGAAAGTTGGATGATTCACAAGAGCTACATGAAACAAAGAATGTTCAACACTGAAGGCTGAGATAATCTGACCTTTGATGGTGTGTACAGATAGTAAATTTTAAAGACTGGATTATTCAGGTTTAATGGAAACAATTGTGGGTTAAAATTTGTACAGCGTGACCTTTAAATATTCCAGTCTTTATGCATCTGTTCAACAACTGCTGAGAAACTAGAAGAAAAACACGACCAGAACTGGACTTCTTAACTGATCAAAAACTAAGTACAAGGACACAGAGTTGAAGTTGTCATCGATGGCTAGCTTAACATGCAGCTAATATACGATGTGTGCTGTAAGTGCTATTTGTCATAAGTGAGGATGGATCTGAGTGAAAAACTATGAGGAACTGAATACTAATATCATTTTTAAAATAATGGGATTATTTCATAAGATGTACATTCCATCTGCAAAGTACTCACAGCGTTTCACTTGTTCCACATTCTGTCATGTTACAGCAAAATCATTTTACCTCAGAAATTGTAACAACAGTTAACTTAAGGCACTTTATATTGTAAGGTAAAGACAAGTTATTTCATTATTATTTATTACTGGGCAAGGTTTCCGAACTTTTTCCTCTGTACGAATGCTAATTTTTCTCATCTTTTTGTTTAATCTATAAAACAAGGTTAATTTCTGTTATTTACTTTCAGTTAACATGTAGAGACATATAGAGAGGCATCAACACATACCATTAAAGCTAAAGATAGAGACCTGAGAGGGTCAGCTCTATATAACAGTGCAGAACATCTTAACATACTAAGGTTCTGTGTGTGTTGCATAGGTGTGCTTGTCTTGGGTTGTAGTTTGAGAAGACCACAACACACGCGCCCTGCGCACTGCCAACATGCACACAGGCTACACTGCAGAAACCCAACCCACAATAGCAAACACTCAATACCCCCTGGCAACCCATCTTGGCAATGGTCCAGCTTGCCTTGGCATCCTCGCTAATTCGGGACACACTTATCCTTCTGCATGGGGGTCTTAATGCTAACCTTTAACTGTGAGAGTGTGTGAGATATGGAAACAGTTTGTGCTACAGTATGCAAGGGGCACAGCTGAGCGGTCAGCTGGAGTCCAGGGAATGGCTGAGCTCAGGGAAAATACACATGTATGCTTCCACCCACATACTGTATACTACCAGTGGCATTTTATAATGCACTGGTCAGGGTGGGGTCAGTGCTTTTTACATGGTGGCGCAATATTTTAGGTTGTAAGTATGTCTGGTTTCTGAAGGAGAAGACTGTGTGTGTGTGTGTGTGTGTGTGTGTGTGTGTGTGTGTGTGTGTGTGTGTGTGTGTGTGTGTGTGTGTGTGTGTGTGTGTGTGTGTGTGTGTGTGTGTCTTTAGAGACTGATGCACTTAATCTTTAAATATAGAATGGGAAAAAAACATCTTTAGTAGTAAACAAAAGTAGATGCAGCGTGACATTTACTGAAATTCTTTTTTTGTGTTTCTGCGACTGTGTTCCGCAGTGATCTTGACAAAATTTTTGAGAAAAGGATGATCTAATTATTAACTTCTAACTATTACTATTATTAACTATTAACATTTTGGATGATATTTGTTAAAAGAAAGACAAAAACGAAATGAAAAAGGAAAGAAGGAATACTTCTGGAAAAAGAAGTAAATGTTTCTGATGCATATCAGTTAAAAATGACCTTTTATCATCAAATTATCAAGATGTTTGAGAATGATAATAAATAATAAATAAATATTCTAATACCATATGGTTAGAGTGTTAATGATGATGACCCAAATTGATTTGCACTGGAAATCACAAAAATGAAAAACTATTCAAAGTCTTGTAAACAAATCCTGCAAACAATATAAATCCAGAGCTATTTTAACACAATGTAAAATTATTAATCAGTATTAATCAGGGAATATTAATCAGTCATGGTCCTGTTGTACATGAACCTTCTTATTATGATATTAGGTTGTACTGCCCCTCAGTGGCAGGAAAATAAAATTCTATTCTAAGTGTTAAATTTGTCAGCTGAACTGTTTTAGTTCAAAGGCACAATGTTCCCGCAATTCATCAGACAGAAGTCATTTTCTAGTACCAGTCTAATCACTTTGAATTACATTAAAGAATGTCGAAAAATTTCTACATTAAAAAAAAATGCAAATGAGCACGAGTTGAAAAACATTTGTATCTCAATGCAGAAGTGAAAGCTTCAGTACTGCCAATGACATGTAGTAGCTCAAACTGTGGGTGTCCCATTTTCAGTACGTTTCCTGTCAGCTTTTTGTTTCTACGAAACAAAGCAAAGATGTGGATCCTTCGTAACCTGCTGTTCACCATCTGCAGTAAGTTGTCTAAATAGCTACAAAAGTAAACAGATGAAGAGTACAAATTTAAGATTTAGATTTATATGCATTAAATCTTTTTTCTTTTGTAGTTAAGGTCAGAAAAACAGCTTTCATTAGGCTCGGGAATGTTATACATGACTCTTGCTCTGACAAAATAAATAATTATATGTATTTTTTTTAAACTATATTTTCATGATTTTACAGTTGCTCTGAGGTGTGTGACCAGTGCAGTAGGGGTGATCCATGTGACTGGATATGTGGGGAGTATAGTTAAAGTTTCCTGTTCCTATGATGAGGGTTACGAGTCTTATGAGAAGTACCTGTGTAAGAACAACTGTGGTGACAGTGATGTTCTTGTTACAACATCGGAATCAAGGAAAAACAAATACAGGATCCATGATGACAAAACAGCACGAATCTTCACAACGACCATCTCTGATCTTCATTCTGCCGATGCTGGGAAATACTGGTGTGGAGTGACCAAAACTGGAAAAGATATCTACACTGAAGTCAAGCTTAAATTAGTACGAGGTAAATAATCCCCTCAGCTTAATCTGTCTGTCCGTCCTTGTCTGTCTGATCTTGTCTAATCTAATGTATCAGGACCTAATCCTTTTAATCAACAAATAATACATTAACATGTATTAACACATGTTAAAACATATTAACATAATACATTAATGATACATTAACATTAAAATGATTTTAAATGTTATTAATTATATATATATATATATATATATATATATATATATATATATATATATATATATATATATATATATATATATATTTATTATATTTATTATATTTATATTATATATTATTTATAATAATTTTATATGTCACCTAACCACATGATGGTGAAAAAAAAGAGCGGCCTTGATCATTTATTTCCGCTGAAAATTATTGTGGTAATCTCAAGCTTGTGGGCGGTGAACTCTCAATAGACATCAATGCCTATCTGAAAGCACAAATGCATGTGAAGCAAGAAAAAACCCACAAGAACCTGAATATAAAAATGTCATGCTGCTCTTCTGCGACTCTAACATGTCATTTGACACTGTTTATATTTTTGACAGACAGCTGCTGTGACACTGTGACCAAAGTTCAAAGTTATGAGGGATACTCTGAGTCTGTCAGTTGTCCGTATGAGTCTCAGTACCAGAACAGCTTGAAGTACATCTGCAGAGGAAACCAGCCCTCCACATGTCTGCAGCAGGCACTGATCACCTCTGACACCAAACAAAATGGGCGATTCAGACTTGATGATGACAAAATGTTAGGAACATTCACAGTGACCATTAACAGCTTGGTCAAAAGTGATTCAGGGTCATACCTCTGTGGTGTCCAAAGAAACTCGGACCTGGATGTTTTCTCTGCTGTTGAGCTGAAAGTCAAAGGTGAGAGGTCATAGTAATATCACTTTACACCAACTGAAAGACAGCCTACAGTACAGTTTTCTGCAAAACACTTTTTAGGAAAGCTGAATAGTTTGTGATTTCACAATTTTGTCTTTCCATCTGACAGAGTGGTGCTGTGTCAAGTCAACTCAAATAAATGGTACTGTAGGACATCCACTAATTTTTCAGTGTCCCTATCCTCCACAACATCGGGATAACAGGAAGTTTCTCTGTAAGGGAGACCATCGCAACAAATGCACAGACATGGTGACAAGTCAAAGTAGATTTGCAATAGAAGATAATGGTTCTTCCAGCTCTTTCTCAGTGATGATCACTAAGATACAAGCAGATGATACTGGGACATACTGGTGTGGGTCAGACTCTCAGTGGAGCCATGGAAACTACACCAGGATTCAGCTTTCAGTCGGTGAGACGAATACTTGTGCATGAAATAACATGGTTAGAGCTGTAAGTTACACCCTATTCTCAGACCATTGTGTTAGTGTGTCATGTCATTGTGTCATTTGTAGCGTGATGACTGAGGATACTCGTGTAAAACTAGGACTACGGAAAATCTCATTTACTGCTGCTTACTTACACTTTTTTGGTGGCTTAAATATAGACACAGCCTCTTCCAGCCTTGCAGAAGTACCTCTGATTGTGTACTTAGTTCTCCAAGCTAAAAGCTAAAACATTATTATTATACATAAACATAATATTATTCTAACTAATTATTCTATTTTCTAATGAAATATTACCGAAAATGAAAATATATATATGATGATTCAATGATGATTCAATTCATTCAATTCTCGAATGAGAAAAACATGCACCTATAACAGGGTGTTTTACTGTTTAAATTAGTTAAAGTCTAACTTTAGCTCAGTGAATACTTTCAGAAAGACTTAACTGACTGCTAGAGTTCTACTCCTTCCTTTATTTTTTAAAAAAAGTTGCTAAGAGCCTTGTTTCTCCAACAGTCTTTCAGCAGCACACTGGCAATGGAGCTTCCACAGTGGAAACACCAGCACAAATTTCAGGTAAACTTATGAAGGGTACGGTATATACAGTATGCATCTTTTAGTCTATAGTGCTGTTGATCAGTGTTGTGAGATCAAATATTTTACCTCTCCATAAGCTATGGATACTTTTTGGAACTAGTTATAGTTTCATGGCAAAACAGAGTGTGTGCACCCGTGGCCAACAGCAAATATCAATAAAAAGAAACATTATCACAAAGGATAATGTTTGAGGATGTTTTTTTTACTGTTTCTGTTTTGGTTTCTGTTTTTCAGATGCAGGACAATATGTGGTTTACGCTGTGCCCGCCCTGCTGCTGGTACTTATATGTGTCCTTGTGCTTATAGTTTATAAGTGCAAACGTCAGAAAATAAAAGGTATATTCTGGATTCATAGACATGCACAAATTTCATGAAATGTACATGTGAAAAGAGCATAACCACGTTTTATGCTGTGTGTGTTCAGGTAATGAAGCTGTCGTGAACAGAAATACATCAAAGACAGGAGGTTTAGAGGAAGTAATGGGTACAGCAGAAAATGGCGTAAGACAACAGCAGACAACAAGTCTCACTATACCACAACTAACTGATTTTATTCTTAGCTGTGTTCAATACAGTACTTTGCAAAAGACTTTCATGTAATTTTTAAAAAGTTCTCAAGGCTTTCTGAAGGTCATTCAAAGTTTTTCTTTGGACATTGGTTCACACTCTCGTTTTTGTTTGTTTTTTTCCAATAAAAATAAAAGTAATGTTCGAATCTCCACTTCTCCAAAGCTGTACAGCCCTACTATATCCTCCTCCTCCTGCATATGAACTGAAATCAGCTGATTGTAGCACGAGTGAGCAGGAAGAGCATATAACTGAAGAACCTTTGTAATGCAAGTAACAACATAACTGTAACTGTAAGGGAATTACAAGGCGTCCCACATCATAAACATTTCATCGTTTATGAGTTTTTATAATTTAACAGAGCAGAATTATGTCAAACATCAGTTTGACACTAGATGAAAGCACTGCTACTGCTATGCACAGCTTCATGGAGCCTATAGCACGGCTTCAGTCTTGTCATGTGACAGTGTTGGCGTTTAGTAAAGGTCACAGATCACCAAAATTGCAATTCAAATTCTTTTAAGCAATTTCACTTGGAGAGCAAGAGGTTTGCAGGCATTGATAACTATGCCTTATAACCCTTACTGTTCTGAGCATGATATCACTGAGATCCCTGGAGAAAGATTCTACAAAACAGGAGTTTGAACTTAAGGATGAACATAAGCAGTAATTTAGGATTTGATCAAAATATTAAACTTAAATGTCTGTGTGACCACAAAAAACATGTTTACATTTAACTCAAGAATTCAAACACTAATAATGTTCAACACTAATATAGGATCAAATAATTAAGTAATCACATTTAAAATCACCATAATTGCAACAGGTGTGACAGTGATTTGATGACAAAACTTGATGCTCATCTTGAAATTGTGGGGATTACAACTGATTTGAATTAATTATCACAACAACAAGCACAGTTTAAGGAAGAAATAATCAGTTAAGATTTGAAAACATAAGAGAAAAAAGAGAAGTAGTCCCTTTGCTGGTTCTGCAGTTCTACAGTGTGAAATTAACCGCCGACTAAAAAAATTTATAGTAGTGGATTGTCTCATTGAGGTATTTGGGGATAGCACGAAATGTTTTTGATGACATACTCTGGCCCACAGGCTACACTTAAGAGAGCTGCAGCTTTATACTTTCTATGATGTTGAGCTGAGAACATGTGGGAAGCATCCAGTTTTAGACTTTTTAACTTCTTTTCACCCTAACACTTCGGTAAACTATGGAATTTATCTGCAGCAATATTTGAAACATTATTTGCCTTTAGTGTTCTATCAGATTGTAATTGTTGGTCAAACATAATGTATTTTATACACATCTCTTACTATAATTCTTCATATTGTGAGTCTGGATAGATGTGGTTTTACTCATTAGTGGTGAAATCAGATCATAAGACAATCTTAGTTTGAAAGTGGTGCCAGAAAAAAATGTTGTTTTTTAATGTTTGCTTTATAAAATGTTTCCATAACACCGTCATGTGTTTTCCATTGGTTTCTGAATAGATTTATGGAAACGATGAAGTTGTGAGGTATTCAGAGAAGCAGACCTCCAAGAGTGCCTGTAACGACTATCATGATGCAGGTGAAGATGAACCAGACTATGAAAACTGCACACAATCTGAAGAAATCTACTGTAATGAAGATTTCCATAAAGCCAATAGAAGATGAGATTAATTACATCTGTGCGTACATTCAAAAACAGATTCAAAGTGTTTTGTTCACCAGGGCTTGCACTTAATAAATGTTCCTTTGTTTTTCATTCTTTTGCTGTTTTCACTGCCTTAGCACACTAAACCTGTTCAGGTTAAGGTATTGCTTGCTGTTGACAGCATGATGTGGACTGTGCTTCTGAAACTGTGAGAAACCAACCAAAAATTAAATGTAATCATTGCTTTTTTCATTTTATGATACTTTTCCCCCCCCCATTGGTTTCAATTGAAGATTTCTGACACAAGCAGTTACTGGATTCAATTTTGCAGACAAAAGTAAACATTATTCATCAACATGTGTCACGTAACCATCTAATAGCAGCACAAATGTGGCAGGTTTCCCCCGTGGAGTGCTTCTATTAACCGACGTATATTTTTGGTAATGCTTGGTTTAAATTTGGTAGTACAACCACAGTACTAAGTGAGATAACCGCAGTATTGTATTGCTTAAATTTATGATGATGTATTTATATATTTTTTGTTTTTCTTATTCTTCTATGTAGGAAACTTTTTTTCTCACTTCTAGAGAGCTTGGTGCCACTTGAATGAAACCTTCAACTTTAATTTTCTTCTGAGGAGATTAAAAAAAACTCAACTTCCATCAAAAAGTCTCACTTTCATTGTCACTGGTTAGTGTGTCACAGTGACCCTGTGGTTACAGCACCAGTAATTTTACTGCAGTATTTTACAAGAGTGCAGTTTGCATCACTTGTTAATAGGTATAAAGATTGGATACAGGTATGTTTCTTGCAAAACTTTAATTCTTGCCTTTCATTTTATTGTAATTTTTAAAAATAAGTGCTATATTTAATATTATAACTTCTTTTTACTTTTCACTAATGATGTGGCACCAAATAATTGGTTATGGGCATAAAGTGAACAATTATGACGGTATTTGAAATGATTAGATTTGCTTTTCCAGGGGACCATTTTGGACTTTCCAGACAGACAGAAATAAAGACGACAGAAAAACATGACTGTTGTTCCTCTTTTGTGATGAATCTTTCTGTGAAAATTGGAAGTGACTGTAGTGGTAAGCATATTGCAAAGGAAACTTTTAAATATAAAAATAACAACACACTTCTCACGCTGGATCTGGATATGTCACCCAGTTGCTTAAAGAGAAAATCAGCTAAAGGTTTTCTATGAACAAATCTGTTTTAATTTGTGCTCATTGCATCACAATAGAAGGAAAATACAATTCCAAAGCACAATATGACAAGAGAACAGGGAACATTTAAGAAAATGTTGGCATACATGGGTGTTATCAGCTGCACTACCAAGCTTAAACCAAGAAGGATGATAGTTGCTCCATTAGCATTATCTGACAGAACTAGTTAGCTGCTTTACCAAATATATGGGGAGTTTTTAGAACTGTGACTGTAGAAATTCTTGGTTTACTGACCAAATTTAACTAAAAAAACTTTTTTTGATAATTGTTCTAATAATTGACATTTCTTGTGAAATTAGACCAACTTTTCAAGGACCCAGCTTTTTAACCTCCTGAGACCCGAACTCTTTCATGCCATGCATTTTTAATTTTTCTTTGCTATTTGGGCTGATTGGGACCTGATGAAAGTAAAAACAAAGAATTACCTGATTTTTTGGGGGGGGATTTTTGTTTCTGAGAAAAATGAGATCCACATATGAGGACATTCGTTTTAAATTTCAATAGAACAGTGGTAGTATACTCTCCTCGTAAGTGGATATCATGCCCTTGTAGAGGTTAATTTGTATTTTGGTCTAGATAATCCAAAACGTGATGTCCGCATATGTGGACACCAGGTCCCAGGAGGCCCTTGGGCAAATTCAGCAGTTTTAGTTTTCTGGTTTGGCTACTGGTTGGATAAAGTAGCATTGTGGTGGTGTTAGTTTAAGTTCTAAGACTGTTGCTTCTGAACCATTAACATAATTAACAGAGAATAAAATGCATGTTTGCTGTGCTTCTTTTATGTGAATGCAACATTGATAGTAAGATATAAAACTCAAGGGGCCTGTTTATCGAGTGATTTTAGTTTCAGTTCTTTAAGCACAGTTTCCTAAATACACTTACAGTTAACAATTTCAGTGCAAAACCTAACTTTTACAGTGTTCTTTGTGTGAAGTCTGTGAATATTTCTTTCAACACTAGGAGGCATACGTCAGTTACAAATCTTAAAATGCCTCTAGAAGATGTCCAGTCACCTCTGTACTGATAGTCTGGCTCCACCCTGGCTTCCTTGTTGTGTGCGAGTCATTCCTGTCAAGTTTCTGTTTTGATTAACCAAAGCAAAGATGTGGATCCTTCAAAACTTGCTGTTCACCCTTTGTAGTAAGTCGCTTAAATAGCTACAGAAGAATAACAAATCTGTTATTGGGAATGTTATTATACATGATTTTCGACATGACAAAACAAATAATTATTACATTTTTATACTGTCTTTACTTTACAGTCGCTCTGAGGTGTGTGATCAGTGCAGTAGGGGTGATCCATGTGACTGGATATATGGGGAGTGAGGTTAAAGTTTCCTGCTTCTATGGCCAGGGTTATGAGTCTTATGAGAAGTATCTGTGTAAGAGCAACTGTGGTAACGATGATGTTCTTATTAAAACATCAGAATCAAGGAAAAACAAATATGTTATCCATGATGACAAAACAGCACGAATCTTCACAACGACCATCTTTGATCTTCGTTCTGTGGATGCTGGCAAATACTGGTGTGGGGTGAGCAAATTTGGAAAAGATATCTACACTGAAGTCGAGCTGAAATTAATGCCAGGTAAATACATTCTTCTCAAAATGTATTTTATAATGAAGTAAAATAATTAAGATGATGTTAAAGACAATCAAGTTTGTGTTTCCAGTGATTACAAGGTGACATAAAATGTAAATATAAGGTGTAAAGGATTATTTCCTTTATCTTTTTGACAGACAGCTGCTGTGACACTGATTAAATCACACAAACTCTGGGTCTCAGGCAATCTTGTTGCAGCAAGCTAAATATAAAACATCCTCTCTCTATTCTGTGGCTGTACAACATTTTCTGATTCTATTTATAATTTTGACAGACAGCTGCTGTGACAATATGACCAAGCTTGAAAGCTATGAGGGATATTCTGAGTCTATCAGTTGTCCGTACGAGTCTCAGTACCAGAACAATTTGAAGTACATGTGCAGAGGAAATCAGCGCTCCACATGTCGTCGGCAGGCACTAATCACCTCTCATAGCAGACAACATGGACGATTCAGACTCGATGATGACAAAATCTCAGGAAAATTCACAGTGACCATTAACAGTTTGACCAAAAGTGATTCAGGATCATACCTCTGTGGTGTCCAAAGAAACTCGGACCTGGATGTTTTCTCTGCTGTTGAGCTGGAAGTCAAAGGTGAGAGGTCATAGTTATATGTCATTAATTCAGCCAAAATGAAACACTGTTTTCTGTAAAAGTCTCTTTAATAAAGTTGAATGTGATTCTTAAATACTTGGAGGAAAGTACACAAAGATTCAGCTGTCAGTAGTTAAGTTGAACAGTTGTGTATATGACAGCAAAATTAATGTCTTTGTTTGCACCCAACTTGTTAACCATGGACTGCAGTTTTTAATTCAATTGTCTGACGTGATGAAATAGTACAGCAGCCAACTGGTTTCACACTAAATGCAAGAAATCTGCCAAAAATGGAACTGCTGAGAACACTGCGTACTAAGGCAGACACATCACTTCCCACAGTATGCATCCATGTTGATAGGGCCTCTTCTAGACTCTCAGTGATTGCATTTTTTTCACAGATTATAAAGTAGTTTTTGACTTTCTTTCATATAAAACTGATGATCAAAGTACTATTGACCTGCAAGTTCTTTAACAGCTTTTATATCTGTCTATCCACCCACCCATCTATAAATCGATCTTTATATAAGCATAACTAAGCATATCTTGCTTTATCCAACACAGCCCCTAACACATTTTTTAATAGTGTATTTAGTGCTAAAAGCTAACCCCAGGTGTTTATATAGGGGGTTATCATTTATACAATAGAAGACAAAAAGATATGCACTACCTTTTTTATACTTTCTATGTTATATATGTCATTTTTTCTCTTTATGCCAGTGAAATACTTTGAAATTTACATAGGCTATATGAGGCTTTATGAGTAACAGAAAGAGTGAGTGTCGGAGCCACAATCCACAATGAAACACAGAGCATCCGGGAAATCTTGAGACAAGCTGCTCCAAGAATGCCTCAGGAAGCCGAATACAGATGATGATGAGCCACAGAAAGAGGAACTGTCATGGATAACCAAACCACATGGGATGCACCATCAACAGATAGAGGAAGTGGCTGATATCAGGACATCCTACCAAAAAGGCTGGCTTAAAGGAAAACACAAGAGACTCTGAACAAGGAGCAGAAGACCACAACTAAGATAAATCAGAATCCCACCAGAGCACGACATCAAGAAGAAGGAGGACAAGATAACTGTGAAGTACCAGGGGCAGAAGGAACAAGTAGACCAGTGAAAGGAGGTAAAATCCAAAGTGATCCAGTGGTAATTGTACAACAGCTTCAAGCACAGCTTAATAAAGGTCGCAGCAAGTCTCAGTTTCATCTGTGAAAGGAAGACTTTGAGCTACAGGTTTGACAGGATGAGTTGCAACAAGAAAGCCATTGCTAAGAGTAAGACAAAGAGGCTTGTCTGGGCCATGAAACACCGCCATTGGACTACTGAATACTGGAAGGAGGTATTATGGACTGAGGAATCTAAATTAGAAATCTTCAGTTCATCGCGCAGGATTTTTGTATGCCGTCAAGAAGGCGAAAGGATGGTTCCACAATGTGAGAGGCACCCTGAACCAAAACTGCTAGCACAGCATTCTGCAGCACCATGCAATACCCTCTGGTATGCATCTATTTCAGAGTGCAATCAGACATTAAAGTGCATAATTATTTTATAAAAAACTGGAAAAATTGGGGTGTTCTAAAACTTCTAAAACTGAGCCGTAGTGTATATATAACATTTGTAATTTTTTTTCAGATGTTTTGGATGGGTTTGGAGCAGAGATAAGTGTCTGGTTTGAACAAATATGTGAATGAATTCGTCCCAACTTAAAGTTTTCTGTGATTATCTCTTTTTCAGACCATTCTCTATAAACTCTAGAGGTAGTGTTTTCCAACTGACCCGTCAGGCTCCAACAGTCATAAAATGTTCAACTGAGCACTGAGTTTCTGACATGTGATTGGCTTATTAGACTTATATCTTCATGAGCAGTTGAACAAGTGTGCCTTACAGAGAGGCTGACAAGTGCATATTGGTCTGTTGATGTGGTTCATGGTTACAATGTGGGTAATTCCCCTGGGATTAAACACAAGTAAAGTCAATGTGCTCGTAAGTGTCAAAACAGCTGTGTAAGCGTGCACCTGTGATCAACAGTTGTGCTGAAATGCCAGTAACTGAAAATGAACTTTCTATTCTGTTTTTAATTGGTTTCTATTTTTCAGAAGCGGTGCTCTACGCAGCCTACGCTGTTGTCCCTGTGGTTTTACTAATATGTGTCCTGGTTATTATTTATAAGTACAAATGTTACAATGTGAGAGGTATGCTATAGTTTATATTTACACACATATTCAGACTCTACACTCAAATGTGCATGCAGAAAGAGCTGAAAAATTTCTTAAACTGTATTTTCAGCAACTAAAGCTGTCATGAGCAGAAATACACCCAAAGCAGATGATGTGATAGATGCAGAAGAAGGTGGAGTAAGTCCAAAGCCTATATGTGTATAATACACACACACACACACACACACACACACACACGATTATTGATTAAACTGAGACATTGACCAGCTAACTGGTTATCAGTCTGCTTTGGTTTGGATTTAAACTTGTTATCTCAGGGACGCTTGTGGACAGAAGGAGTTTTTAAAACTAAAAATGATTTAGTGATGAAAAGAAATGTTATAGAGTGGTGTCGACTACTGTGATGTTTAGAACAGAAAAGTGAAAAATTTAAGAGAAGAGCTCACTCAGCTGGTTTTATGCTTCTTTAGTATAATGTGACATTAATTGGAAATTAATGGATTTTATAGTCGTGCTATGATGTGTGGAAGTCATCCAGTTTTAGAACTTGTAGCTACTTTAACCTCTTAAGACCCAAACTCTTCCACGACATGCATTTTTAATTTCTCCTTGATATTTGGGCATGTTGAGGCCCAATTAATGTAAAAACAAAGAATTACTACATTTTTTTAACCTTTTTTTTTTAAAGAAAAATAAGAGCCACATATGAGGATATTTTTTTTTTAAATTTTGATAGAACAGTAGCAGTATAATGTCCTCGTAAGTAGAAATCAGGCCCATGTTGAGCAAAATTGAGTATTCTGGTCTAAATAACCCAAAATGTGATGTCCACATATGTGGACGCCAGGTCCTAGGAGGTTAAATCAGCTTCTGTGGTTCGGTCAGTATCTGTCATATGTAAAACATCTGCATTTAAAACATTTTTATTATATTTCTTGTAATAAAAGTTGTCACTACATATATTATATGAGCCTATGTATACTCATATACTGCAACCAGGGTCTCTGCAGCATATGTGGTTCCCTAGCCTCTAACTATCTTTGTTGATTCTTTAGATTTATGGAAATCAAGAATTTGTGGTGACCTTCAAACAGCAAAGCGCCTTGAACCACTTTGATGATCCAGGCGGAGATGAACCAGATTACGAAAACGTTACAACTGAAGAACGCTACTGCAATGAAAATTACCATAAAGCTCACAGAAGATAAATATGTACATATGTGCTTAAACTGTGGGTCTCAATTGTATGCAGATCCTGTTTGATTCATCCTTAACACGAGGTGCTCACCAAAGTACCGCTGTTGTTCAACATTGTCACTGTCTTACAAAGTCAAAGTCAAAGTCAACTTTATTTGTCAATTCTGCCACATGTACAGGACATACGGAGAATAGAAATTTCGTTACTCTCAAACCCTAGATGAAATAGCAAATGAACATTTAAATAAGAGAGTGATTAAAAAATGCAAATAAAATAATTAAAAAGTAAAAATTTAAATAAATAAATACAATACAAATTAACAAGAAAGCTATGCAATATACAATATACAATATTCAGGTAAGGGTAAATGACATTGAGTGTAAACCAGGCAGAGTAGTGCAAATAGGCAAATAGTGCAAATGGAGATTTAGTAATGTACGGTAAGAGATAGTATAACAACAAAGTCTTATGAGGTAATGGCAGTCCAATGCTCCACAAAGTGACTGGTAACTGGTGCAAGCCAGTGAGTGAGTCAGAGTGTGTGTGTGTGTGTGTGTGTGTGTGTGTGTGTGTGTGTGTGTGTGTGTGTGTGTGTGTGTGTGTGTGTGTGTGTGTGTGTATGTGACAGAGTTCAGTGAGACCATAGAGGAGAAGAGGCAGAATCGGGAGGGAGTTAAGCTTCCTGACAGCCTGATGGATGAAGCTGTCCTTCAGTCTGCTGGTCCTGGCTGGAGACTCTGCAGTCTCCTCCCTGACGGCAGCAGCTTGAAGAAGCTTTGCATTGGGTGCGTGGGATCAGCCGCTATGCAAAGGGCTTTTTTAGTGAGACGGGTGCTGTAAATGTCCTGGAGGGAGGGGAGAGAGACACCAATGATCCTCTCTGCAGCTCTCACTATGCGTTGGAGGGTTCTATGACAGGACGCATTGCAGGCTCCAAACCACACAGTGATGCAGCTCGACAGGATGCTCTCGATGGTGCCTCTGTAGAAAGTGTACATGATGGGGGCTGGTGCTCCTGCTCTTCTTAGTTTGCGGAGAAAAAAGAGACGCTGCTGTGATTTCTTGGCCAGTGCTGTGGTGTTGTACGTCCAGGAAAGATCCTCTGTGATGTGCACACCCAAGAACTTGGTGCTGCTCACTCTCTCCACAGACGCTCCGTCAATGGTCAGAGGAGCATGTTGGGTGTGCATTCTCCTGAAGTCCACAACAATCTCCTTCGTCTTCTCCACATTCAGAGAGAGATTGTTGTCAGCACACCACGTGGCCAGGCGTCTCACCTCACTTCTGTAGTCGGTCTCATCCCTGTTGCTAATGAGACCCACCACCGTTGTGTCGTCCGCAAACTTGATGAAGAGCAAAGAAAGTATTCAGCTCGTTCAGCAGGGGGATAGTGCTATCACAGGTCTGTGGTGGGGGCTTGTAATCTGTGATGGTCTGAATGCCCCGCCACAGGCTCCGTGAGTCTCTGCTGTCTTTGAAGTGATGAGATATTTTCCTGGAGTACTGTCTCTTAGCCTCTCTGATGCCACGGGAAAGGTTGGCCCTAGCTGTCCTCAGGCTCGCCTCGTCTCCATCTCTGAAGGCAACATCCGATCCCTACTTCATTAATATCATGAAAAACATCCTGTGAATATTCATAGATTAAATTACAGATAAAAGCAAACGGGCTGTGTCAGTCAGAGGGAACATGTTTTGCAGGTGGGTTTTACTGCTTCTCCTTAAAGTATAATGTACTGATAAGACTTCTGTATTTTAACTAAAATAGTGAATGAATACTTTTTTTTCAACCAAGCAAGTGTGAATATTTTTTTCACTGATGGACATCATGTCACGGTCCATGGTCCGCCTTTTTTATTTTGGGCTTCCTCATGGTTTTTACACTGTAGTGTGTTTTTCTCACTGTGTCTAGCTCCCTAGCCCTTTTGTATTTTCTGAGTCCAGTTTTAGGTTTTGTAATGTGGCTTCCCTGTGTTCTGTATTTCCTGTTTTACTTTGATAGTCCCTGTTCTGTGTGTAGTGTGTCTGGTTTTGCTCTCCCTTGTCTTGTCAGCCCTGATTTGACCCAGCTGTGTTTCCCTCCTGTCTCTTATCCCCTGATTGCTCCCTCTGTGTATTTTAGGACGGTGTTTCTCTGTGTCAGTGTTGCATCGTTAATGTCTGCTCACCCTCATTCCCCACTCTGTTTTCCGTCTGCCAATTTAGTTTAGTCACTTTACCAGTTTTGCTAGTTTTCAAAATTTGTTGAAGAAAACCGTCCATTGAGCAGTTTAAGAGTTTTCACTAAACCCATTTTCTGAAACTGGTCTCTGGGCAGGCATTTAAGCCGTACAACCATTTATGACTTTTAGTAAACTGAAAGTGAAATAAAAAAAAAGGAAAAAGCAAAACTCTTTCAGTATTGCTGCTTAGTGTGTCACACTGAGCCCTCTGCTGGCACTGTTTCAGTGTAACACTGAATACAGTAATTATGCTGCAGTATTCGAAATAAGCATCACTCATTCATATTGAATGCGTAAAAAATATAAATGACTGTAGTGGTAAGTATTTCAGGGTATCCAGATATTAAAATTGAAATAAAATTATATCACAGTGTCTTTGCATAAATTCTGGATGGTTCAACATGCTGTTTAAAGGCTACAGGAACAGTTTCCTAAGAACAAACCTACTGTGGTCTGTCTTTGTGATTGTTACTTTGATAGACAGGGTCATGCAATCACTCATGAAATAATCTCATCCAATTTTTTTTCTTCTTTTTTAAAGTTTTTTTTTTTTAACATATGCAATATTTGATATCTAACTCCTCACAGCATCCTCCATAATAATCAGCTAGCTCACGCCCTTCACAATGAATCCAACTCCTATTCTTCAGCTCCACACTCTGAGAGAAAAGCTCTCACTCCTTGCAGTTGCACAACTCCATGTTTTTCTTTAGCTGCTGAGTATCTTGTTCTTGTGTCTGAGTCATAATTTTCTGAGGCTGAGTCAATGCTGGTTCCTCAGACACAGGGTGGTTAAACACAGAAGTTCATGTAATGTTTTGACAGCAAAGCCTAGCAATACTTCTTTCACCACTAGATGGCATATATCAACAATTTTATAAATTTTTAAATTCTTTTATGAGAAGGGCCACCCAAGAATGCTCCATCCCTGCTGTTCTGACAGTCTGTCTTTGCATTTGGCTTTAACGTTTGCATGACATAAAATACCTCTAATGTGAGTGGGCGTTAAGGTGTCTGGGAAGGGATCTCAAAACTGGATGGCAGACAGTTGGTGTCGTAAACCACCGCCTCTGTTCAAAGATGGTCGCTCACAGTGGACATAAATTGCTTCTTTTACTCCTCTTTCAAACCATCTGTCTTCTCTGTCCAAAATGTGAACACTGGCATCCTCAAAAGAGTGACCTTTGTCCTTTAGATGCAGATGGACCTTGTCTTGTCCCGTGGAGGTGGCTCTTCTATGTTGTGCCATATGTTTATGAAGTGGCTGTTTGGTCTCTTCAATGTAGAGGTCTGGGCATTCCTCGCTATATTATACAGCATACACCACATTATTAAGTTTGTGTTTAGGAGTTTTGTCTTTGGGCTGAACCAGTTTCTGTCTGAGTGTGTTGCTGGGTCTGAAGTAAACTGGGATGTCGTGCTTGGAGAAGACTCTCGTGAGTTTTTCTGATACACAGGCCACATAGGGGATGACAATGTTGTTGTGTTTGTCTTTCTTATCCTCCCTAGATGGTGTCTGATCTTCTTTCCCGTGCATCTTTGCTGACTTGATGAAAGCCAATTAGCATAACTGCATGTTTTGAGAGCTTCTTTTACATGTGTGTGTTCTTTCTCTTTCTCTTCAGGCTTTCCAAGCTCCTTAGACTGTTGTTTATAATACAACAACAGTATACAGGGAGTGCAGAATTATTAGGCAAGTTGTATTTTTGAGGAATAATTTTATTATTGAACAACATCCATGTTCTCAATGAACCCAAAAAAACTCATTAATATCAAAGCTGAATGTTTTTGGAAGTAGTTTTTAGTTTGTTTTTAGTTTTAGCTATTTTAGGGGGATATCTGTGTGTGCAGGTGACTATTACTGTGGATAATTATTAGGCAACTTAACAAAAAACAAATATATACCCATTTCAATTATTTATTTTTACCAGTGACACCAATATAACATCTCCACATTCACAAATATACATTTCTGACATTCAAAAACAAAACAAAAACAAATCAGCGACCAATATAGCCACCTTTCTTTGCAAGGACACTCAAAAGCCTGCCATCCATGGATTCTGTCAGTGTTTTGATCTGTTCACCATCAACATTGCGTGCAGCAGCAACCACAGCCTCCCAGACACTGTTCAGAGAGGTGTACTGTTTTCCCTCCTTGTAAATCTCACATTTGATGATGGACCACAGGTTCTCAATGGGGTTCAGATCAGGTGAACAAGGAGGCCATGTCATTAGTTTTTCTTCTTTTATACCCTTTCTTGCCAGCCACGCTGTGGAGTACTTGGACGCGTGTGATGGAGCATTGTCCTGCATGAAAATCATGTTTTTCTTGAAGGATGCAGACTTCTTCCTGTACCACTGCTTGAAGAAGGTGTCTTCCAGAAACTGGCAGTAGGACTGGGAGTTGAGCTTGACTCCATCCTCAACCCGAAAAGGCCCCACAAGCTCATCTTTGATGATACCAGCCCAAACCAGTACTCCACCTCCACCTTGCTGGCGTCTGAGTCGGACTGTAGCTCTCTGCCTTTACCAATCCAGCCACGGGCCCATCCATCTGGCCCATCAAGACTCACTCTCATTTCATCAGTCCATAAAACCTTAGAAAAACCAGTCTTGAGATATTTCTTGGCCCAGTCTTGACGTTTCAGCTTGTGTGTCTTGTTCAGTGGTGGTCGTCTTTCAGCCTTTCTTACCTTGGCCATGTCTCTGAGTATTGCACACCTTGTGCTTTTGGGCACTCCAGTGATGTTGCAGCTCTGAAATATGGCCAAACTGGTGGCAAGTGGCATCTTGGCAACTGCACGCTTGACTTTTCTCAGTTCATGGGCAGTTATTTTGCGCCTTGGTTTTTCCACACGCTTCTTGCGATCCTGTTGACTATTTTGAATGAAACGCTTGATTGTTCGATGATCACGCTTCAGAAGCTTTGCAATTTTGAGACTGCTGCATCCCTCTGCAAGATATCTCACTATTTTTGACTTTTCTGAGCCTGTCAAGTCCTTCTTTTGACCCATTTTGCCAAAGGAAAGGACGTTGCCTAATAATAACACCTGATATAGGGTGTTGATGTCATTAGACCACACCCCTTCTCATTACAGAGATGCACATCACCTAATATGCTTAATTGGTAGTAGGCTTTCGAGCCTATACAGCATGCATGAAGAGGATGATGTGGACAAAATACTCATTTGCCTAATAATTCTGCACTCCCTGTAATCTTACATGTCAGTAGACAGAGCTGGCTGTCATCCCAGAAGTTAAAGTCTAAGTGTCGAAGCAAACTCTCGCACTGTCATGTTTTGGCAAAAAGCAGACCCAAAGAGCAGATTCAAATAATGTCTGGCAGGTTTAAAGTGTTTCTGTTTGACTTGTTTGTGGTTTGAAAGCAGTTTGTGGTAGAATTCACCATCATTACAAACTGGCATATGGGAACTCTGTTAGAGAGGAGACAAAGGATTAATTGGAGTTCATGACGAAGACAGTGATTAATAGTCTTACTTTTGTTAGGAGTGAGAGGAGCCTCGGAGGTAGTTATTGCACATGTAAGTCCTTCCTATGAGAGATTACAGAAAGCTGGTGTTAGAGCTGGTAAGTAGAACTGAAGGTTTCCACAGGCAACAGGTTTCCAGATATTCAAGGGTTCTGTGATGGTGTGGAGCAGGTAACTAGGAGAAGTAAGACAAGACTGGGTTAGAACAAGCAGGTACTTGCAAGTAACAGGTAACAGAGATGGCCTAATAGTCACCACATACTAACAACAATCTAGAAGAGAACTGTTGCAACTTCCAGCTTGATATACTCCACGACTAGGCAAGTGTAGGAAGGATTGTTTCATTTGAGAAACTCCACCCAGGAGCGGAGCAGCAGAGAGAAGCCAGCCCAGAAACTCCACCTGAGTTTTAAAGGCAAGGAGAAGTTAACATAAGAACATATTTCCAGCCAGCTGCCCTACAACACTCTCAAATCAAATGGAAAAAATGGCACTGCAGCACATCCGCGGACTTTGGAGTGTCCTCAACCATACATATTGTATGTATGTGTGTGCGTCTCTTGTTTACTTAAGAGCTGTGAGAACTAGTATGTTTGTGCACTATGAAATTATTTTAATATTTGTCAATCATTTGACAATAAAACAAAAAGAAGCAAAATGTTGCATATGTACTGTATGTGCAATACAAATGATCTAAATGTAAGAGTTTAAAAATGTTGTCTAAATGCAGAAGTTAAAGGCTTCAACACTGCCATGACATGCAGGAACTCAAACTGATGTGGTCATACTTTTAGTACATTTCCGTTTAGGTTTCTATTTTTACGGAGCAAAGCAGAGATGTGGAGCTTTCAAAACCTGCTGTTCACCATCTGTGGTAAGTTGTTTAGATGAGTAAATACATAAACAGACCAAAGGTAGATTTAGATTAAATATAAAGATCTGTTTTTGCAGTAACGGGCAGAATACCACACCTTGTCCATCGTGTATACAGCACTAACATTGCTACTGTGAATGCTAACATAACAAATTAAACAGTGAAATATGTGTAATACTTTCTTTGCAGTTGCTCTGAGGTGTTTGATCAATGCAGTCGGGGTGATCCATGTGACTGGATACCTGGAGAGTGAGGTTAATGTCTCCTGCTCCTATGGCCAGGGTTACGAGTCTTATGAGAAGTATCTGTGTAAGAACGACTGTGGCAACAGTGATGTTCTTATTACAACTTCAAAACCAGTGAAAAACAAATACAGGATCCATGAAGACAAAACAGCACGAATCTTCACAACGACCATCTCTGATCTTCATTCTGTGGATGCTGGGAAATACTGGTGTGGAGTGACCAGAACTGGAAAAGATATCTACACTGAAGTCAAGCTTAAATTAGTAAAAGGTAAATAAAGTCTTCTCCAAACAGCAACACACACAGTCACACACACACAAACATACACTTTATAATTGGTTCAGCTGTATTCGTTTTTTTCTTAAGATCTCAATCAGCAAGCTAAATATAAATGATCATATCTGTTCTGTGGCTTTAACACATTTACTGATGCCGTCTGCATTTTCAACAGACAGCTGCTGTGACACTGAGACCAAAGTTCAAAGTTATGAGGGATACTCTAAGTCTGTCAGTTGTCCGTATGAGTCTCAGTACCAGAACAGTCTAAAGTACATCTGCAGAGGAACACGGCCCTCCACATGTCTGCAGCAGGCACTGATCACCTCTGACACCAAACAAAATGGGCGATTCAGACTTGATGATGAAAAAATGTCAGGAAAATTTACAGTGAACATTAGCAGTTTAACCAAAAATGATTCAGGGTCATACCTCTGTGGTGTCCAAAGAAACTCGGACCTGGATGTTTTCTCTGCTGTTGAGCTGGAAGTCAAAGGTGAGAGGTCATTATAATAGTTCATTACACCAATCAAAAGAAAACAGCTTCTTCTAAAAAATGTCTTTAAGAAAGTTTAATATTTTTTGAAACGCAAATAGTTTTTCTTTCCATTTGACAGAGTGGTGCTGTGTCAAGTCAACTAAAATAAATGGTACTGTAGGACATCCACTAACTTTGCAGTGTCCTTATCCTCCACAACATTGGGACAGGAACAGGAAGTTCCTCTGTAAGGGAGAGCAGCTCAACAGCTGCAAAGACATAACCAGTCAAAGCAGGTTTAAACTTGAAGGTAATGGTTCTTCCAGCTCTTTCTCTGTGGTGATCACAAAGTTGGAAGAAGCAGATGCTGGGACATACTGGTGTGGGTCAGACTCAGAGAGGAGGCCTGGAAACTACACCAAGATTCAGCTGTCAGTTGGTGAGATGAATGTGTCTTGTGTACATGAAAATAAAATGGTTAGAGCTGTAAGTTACACCCTTTTCTCAGCCTATCGCATCAATGTTTCATGTCATCGTGTCATCTGCAGTGTGATGACTGCGAACACAGGTGTAAAAATAGGACTGTTGAAAACCTCATTTACCACTGCATACTTACATTTTTGGTGGCTTCAATGTAGACACAGTCTCCTCCAGCCTCGCAGAGCTAATAGATGTTACAGGAAATAATCATACGATGAACTAATTATTATTCTAACAAAATATTCTTTTTTCTCATGAAATATTACTATTTGCATATGTACATATGTACATATGTACATATGTACATATATATATGAGAAAGACAGGCACTGCAACAGCTGACATGACCAGTCAAAGCAGATTCACACTACAAGATAATGTTTCTTCCTGCTCTTTCTCTGTGATGTTCTGTGATGTTCACAAATAGTCACTAATGAACACGTTTAGATGAAAATAAAAATAAATAGTTGTACCACTTTTTATATGTAAAACAGATTACGAGACATACACTGTAATTTTGATAAGACTTCAATTTAAAATTAAAATTTAAATCATTGTCATATGTTTCTTTAAATAAGCCATAGATGTTGAATATTCCACATGACTCATGGCATTCAGTGGACACTGACACTGAGGGGCACCTCAATGACAACTACATATACATTTAAGTTTGTGTAATATACTACGATATTTCTAATTAGTGCTATTTAGAATAGAATAGAATAGAATAGCCCTTGTCATTGTACATGTGTAGCGATCTTTTTGCATTTATTAGAGCTGTTTTGTTATATTTTGTAACTTTGTATTATTTTGTTTAATATAGTTACAGTTAAAGTTCTTACTGTCTTGAAACAATTGTGACCACATAATTTCCTCTAAGATTAATACAATATTGTGATTCTGCTTCTTGTATTAAAATAAAGTCGCTAATGGCAGTAAGAGTATTGTTCTCCAACAGTCTTTCTCCAGCACACCAGCACTGTACCTTCCACAGTCGAAATGCCTGGAAAAACTTCAACACAAATTACCGGTAAACCTGTTAAAGATGTCTTTCAGTATGAACTGCTGTTGATTAATATGTACCTACTCCAAAAGTAATGTTTAATTTTTGGAATGGAGTGAATGTAAGTCATTCAAAATGATCCTGAGAGTCAAAAACAGCTGTAGGTGAGCACACCAGAAATAAAATAATTATGATAAAATGTAAAAATATTGATAAAAAGAAAATATGAGCCCACAGTTCTGCATTTATGTAGTTGAAAGTGTAATGTTTCTTTTTTGTTTCCTGCTTTTCAGATGCAGGACACTATGTGGGTTACACTGTTCCTCCCCTGCTGCTGCTACTGATATGCGTCTTTGCAGTTATAGTTTATAAGTGCAAACATCAGAAAGCAAAAGGTACATTTTGGATTCACTGGCATGCAAAAATGTACTCAAATGTGCATCTGTAAAGAGCATAACCATGTTTTACGCTTTGTGTTTTCAGAAGATGAAACTGTCATGAACAGAAATGCACAGAACGAAGATGCTTTAGAGGAAGTGATGCATGTGGCAGAAAATAAAGTAAGAAAACTAAAGTTCAAAGACTTAATAGTGTGCTGTAGCTATAACAAGCCTTATTATACCAAACTGGGCAACACAACTAACTGTACATATTATTTATTAATACAATTTGCACTTTTCTCTTACATTTTACTGTTTTTAATTTTTACTTTCTTTATTTTTATCACTGTTATTCCAAGCAACGTCCATAACATCATCATGTGTTGTTCATTGTTTGAATAGATTTATGAAAGTCAAGACGTTGTGATATACTCAAATAAGGAGACGTCCGAACGGCAGAGTGCCGGTAATGACTGTGAAGATTTAGGTGAAGATGAACCAGACTTAGAGAATGTCACAACTGAAGAAATCTACTGTAATGGAAATTTCCATAATGCCAATTGAAGATAAACATTGTGTGCATTTGAGGTCAGTCTTTGGCTCTCACCTGTATGGAGATCATCCTGTTTAATTTGTCTTTAACATTAACAGTTACACAGCTAATCTTTTCTGAAACTGTGGGAAACCTCAAATGCAAATGACTAACATCAATGTAACGTAAATTAATCTGCAAATTAAACTAAAATTTTAGTCATTCTTGTCTGTTTTTGCCCCATTTAAACATAAACAGTCACAAGTCAAGTTATTTTTATGATACGTTTATATTTGTTGCAATTAAACATTTCTGACAAAGGCAGTTAATTGATATGATTTTACAGATAAAAGGAAATACAGTGTTTATTCTAATTCCATACATTGGATGGAACCATCCGATGTATGTAACAGTGTAGCAGTTGTCACCCATGACGTACTTACATCGATATAAATAAATAAGCATATCTATGAAAATATTTCAACAGTGGAACTTTAGTGTAATCACAGTACTGTCATGCAAATCTTGGATTTATAATTAGTTTTAGTCTTTTTTTATATTATTGGTTTAAATTTTTGCACTTTTATAGAGTAATGCTGTGCGCCTGTGCCTTTAACTTTGTTGTTAACTCTGTACTATTTATATTCTTTATCCTGCGGCTGTAATATAATAATTTTCCTTGTTAAATCAATCAAGGGTATTAACGTTAAAAGCCCTGCTTATGCGAAGGCTGTGCAAACTTCTTTCACCACTTGGTGGCATATGTCAGCTACTTTTTGGGGAAAATGTATCTGAATATCAGGAACAGGACCACACTTCCACACATGCTCCATCCGAGTCTCTGTCTATAAATGACCCCTTCCCAGCACTACAAGCTGTTTATTCTTTTTTAATTCATTCAGTTATCATTAGTACATGGGAATCTGCCCGGCCTGAGTCACCACTGCAGCCTCAACTCTGCTCAAGCCATCTGCTACTAAAAATGAGGGTCTGGTCCCTGCTAGTGAAACAAATGTTAAAATGCCTTTGAAGGAAGGGCCAGAGGTGGCATAAATACAGACATTCTGCACTTAAGTAGAAATACAGGTACTAGTCTTTAGAATACTCCAGTAAAGGTTGAAGCACTGATTCAACTTCTTTACTCGAGTATAAGTGAAAAGTACAGGCTCCGAAATGTACTCAAAGTAAAAAAAGTAAAACGTTCTTTAGAGGATGTTTCTACCAACTATGTTTGTACAAACCTTGATGAACTTTGTGCTATATTAAAATAATAAAGACAGTAAAATGTTATTACATGAATAAAATTCAAAGTTTTAAGGGAATTTGGGGTAAAGGAAGTGAAACTGTAAATGTTCCATTGGTGACCCTTCCAGTAAATCTGCCCAGCATTAAGGCAATGAACCTTTAACTAAGGCTGACAAACAAGAAATGGTGAAAGAGAAAACTGAGAAACAACAATAACAACAGTGAGAAGGAGCCACCCTACTTGTGACCAGCCAAAAATTGCACAGTCAGAACGATGGTTCCTCCATTCACTTCTTTAATTTTTTAGCAAAAATGTTTACCAGACTTAAGTTATTGACTTTGTTCTAACACCTGTTTTTGAGGCCGCAAAGCTACATTCTGTAGAGTCAAGGTGGAAAACTGAGGAGCAGGGAAAGAGAAAACCGGCAAAGCAGCGTGCCACCGGCAGTCTGTCCAGGTTCTGCCACAAGCCATTAAAACAAATGCCCCATGTTCATACAGGGTTAAGTGGTGTAACAGGGAACTCTAGTTCTTGTCCGGTCAAAGTTTTTTCCCTGCGTCAGGAGGATGGGATGGCTCGTCAGATGATTTGACTTTTCATAAAACTGAGAAGAAGAGTTTGGTAGCTGAAAAGTGATGCGTCTTTTGAATGTCACAATTGTTGGTATTTTTATTATCATGATCAATATTGTAGTTTTATTTATTGATTAGTGTTATGTATTCAGTTTGGTACATTTTGAAAGTGTTAAGGTTTATATGGCAGCATGGACAAAGCAACTCTCGGGGCCAGCTAGGACACAAGTGGCACGGGACCTGCTAGCACGGTCTCTCGCGGCTGGGACACGTAGGCTCAGGTGGTGTTGCGTCCTCACGCCCAGGTGCTGACGCGGCACTGGAGGTGGTGGTGAACCCATGCAGGGATGTTAACTGGTGATAGTCACAGTTTAACATGGGCAGCTTCCTCAAGCTTCCTAGAACAAAACATTCTCACATTATTTTGTGCAAAATAAGCAAACGTGTCATTGTAGAGCACGTGGAGCTGATTAGTGATCAAGAGAAATGCAGAAAGAGGAGTTTCACATTTGCAGTTTATGCAGATACATAGGTGTCAATAACATCTGATAGCAATGCGAAATATGCTGATACAAAAAATTGTTAATAAAGTTTATTTTTAAAGAAGGCCTGTACCACAATGCAGGATTATGGCTCATACAGGTAACTTTGGTGTTACATGGGTTTTGTATTGCCATGGTAACTAATGCTCAAAGCCTTTTAAGCAAATCCTGTATAGTATACAAATCTGGGCCAATTTTAATGCAATGAAAAATTTTTGAATATCGATCAATCATTGTCCTGCTTTCTCATATTAGATTGTAGTGCCTCTATGTGACAGGATAACAAAACCCTGCGTTAAATTTAACAACTGAATTAAAAATACATTTTCAGATTAAACCTCAGACATGATGCGTACACTCAGTTAATCAGAGAAAAGCCTTTTCTTCCTTACCGGCTTAACAATTTTCACATAAAAAAAGAGTAAAGAGTATAAAAGAACGTGACCTAAATGCAGAAGTTAAAGGTTTTGGCATTGCCATGACATTCAGGAAATCAAACTGTGGGTGTGACATTTTCAGAATATTTCTTGTCAGGTTTCTATTTCTACAAAGCAAAGCAAAGATGGGGATCCTTCAAAACCTGCTATTCACCATCTGCAGTAAGTCATTTAAATGAGTAGATAGTAAACAGATGAAGACCAAACGTAGATGTAGATTAATCTGTAAATACGTTTCGGTAGTGCAGAGCAGAACACAATGCCTTCTGTTGATCTCAGCCCTTTGTTTATGCAGCAGTAACAATGCTATTATAAATGTTGATGTGACAAAATAAACAATATTTTTTTATACTGTCTTTTCTTTACAGTCGCTCTGAGATGTGTGACCAGTGCAGTAGGGGTGATCCATGTGACTGGATATGTGGGGAGAGAGGTTAACGTTTCCTGCTCCTATGATGAGGGTTATGAGTCTTATGAGAAGTATCTGTGTAAGAACGACTGTGGCGACAGTGATGTTCTTGTTACAACATCGGAATCAAGGAAAAATAAATACAGGATCAATGATGACAAAACAGCACGAATCTTCACAACAACCATCTCTGATCTTCATTCTGAGGATGCTGGGAAATACTGGTGTGGGGTGACCAGAAATGGAAAAGATATCTACACTGAAGTCGAGCTGAAGTTAGCGCAAGGTGAATAAAATAATTCTTCTCAAAATGTAGTTATTTGAATTCAAGTCAAAATCATATATAAGAGACATTTGTGACTGTAAAGGGTAAAAGGTGACAACAGATAAAAACGTAACTGGCAAAAGATTATTTATTTTTTCTGTTGTAAATATGACCTGATAATACTGATGCGATAGATGGTTCAGTTTGGTTGATTTTTTCTTAACATCCCATACAGAAAATCTCGTTGCAGCAACCTAAATATAATCATCATATCTGTTCTGTGGCTGTAACACATTTTCTGATGCCGTCTGCATTTTCAACAGACAGCTGCTGTGACACTGTGACCAAAATTGAAAGTTATGAGGGATTCTCTGAGTCCATCGTTTGTCCATACGAGTCTCGGTACCAGAACAACCCGAAGTACATCTGCAGAGGAAATCGGCCCTCCACATGTCGTCAACAGGCACTGATCACCTCTGACAACAAACAAAATGGACGATTCAGACTTGACGATGACAAACTGTTAGGAACATTCACAGTAAACATTAGCAGTTTGACCAAAAATGATTCAGGATCATACCTCTGTGGTGTTAAAAGAAACTCTGAGCTGGATGTTTTCTCTGCTGTTGAGCTGAAGGTCAAAGGTGAGAGGTTATAATAATATTTAATTAAATCAGCTGAAAGGAAACACTTTCCTCTAAAAGAGTCTTTAATAGATTTGAATATTTTTCTCTTTCACTCTCCACAGAGTGGTGCTGTGTCAAGTCAATTAAAATAAAAGGTACTGTAGGACAGCCTCTATCTTTGCAGTGCCCTTATCCTCCACAACATCAGGACAAAGGGAAGTTCCTCTGCAAGGGAGAGCAGCTCAACAGCTGCAAAGACATAACCAATCAAAGCCGGTTCCAACTTGAAGGTAATGGTTCTTTCAGCTCTTTCTCTGTGGTGATCACAAAGTTGGAAGAAGCAGATGCTGGGACATACTGGTGTGGGTCAGACTCAGAGAGGAGGCCTGGAAACTACACCAAGATTCAGCTTTCAGTTGGTGAGATGAAAACATTTAAATGAAAATAAAATTAACAGAATTACATCTTTTTTTCAGTCCACATTAACTGTTTAAACATAGTCTGTGCATGCTGGTTCTATTGTTTGTGGTGTGAATTATTAGAAAACTGCCAAATAAACTGGAGGACTTTGATCAGATTTGGAGGCCACTCATTGAGTACCTGGAAACTATGAACAAATGAGAGCTAGTCTGTGGACTTCACCATTGGTTAAAATAAGCTGATAGCACTCTGGGATAAGGGAAGGGTGTGGGGAGGAAGGTTTTTTTCTTCTTTACTTTTTGTTTTGTTTTTTCTGTTTGTTCGTTCGTTCGTTCGTTCGTTTGTTTTGACCACCCTTTTTGTTACTTTCCACTGTCTTGGTTGTGTGTTTTGTTTTTGTTGTTCTGGTTTGTTTTGGGGTTTTTTGTTTGCTTGTTTGCTTTGCCCCTTTCTTGATGACAAAACTGTAAAAAGGAAGCAACGTCAGCCAATGGGGTGATTTGTAATTGTTATTCGTGCTTCACAATAAAAATATTTGAAGAGAATTTAAAAAAACAAACAAAACATGTGAAGCTGTCTTCTTGCTGGCTTCAGTAGAGACACAGCCTCCCAGAAGTCCTATTTAGCCATATTATTAAAATACCAATACCTAATGTGACAGTAACAAGCAATGTGACAACCAACCCCGGTCTACTGTAGATAAAAAAAAAATAAAAACATGTAAAAATGATTAAAAATAAAAACACGATCACTTTTATATGTATACATTATGAAACACGGGGGTAATTTGTGAAAAGTGTCAGAGTGAGCCAAAATAACTGCAGCTCTACGGTTCTGATGGGGATGGCTGTCAGGACACTGAAACTATTCACACAACTGAAATAAGATTGATGTATTAAAATAAAGTTGCTAAGAGTATTTTTCTCCAACAGTCTTTCTCCAGCACACCAGCACTCTACCTTCTGCAGTGGAAACGCTTGGAAAAATGTCAACACAAATTCCCAGTAATCCTATTAAAAGTACAGTATATACAATAAGTATCTTTCAGTGTGTACTTCTGACGATCAGTGTTGTGAGTTATGGTTATTTTTTGGAAAGTAGTGAATGTAAGTCATACCAAAATGATCCCGAGTGTCACAACTGCTGTGGGTGTGCGCACTAGTAAATCCCAAAAAGTATCCCCTGAGCTCACAGTTCTGTTGTGTGTCCCTGAAAGTGTGAATGTTTCAGGATGTTTATATTTTTATTCCGTTCTGTTTTTTCTTTCTGCTTTTCAGATGCAAGACACTATGTGGTTTACACTGTTCCTCCCCTGCTGCTACTGATGTGTGTTTTTGCATTTATAGTTCATAAGTGCAAACATCAGAAAGTAAAAGGTATATTTTGCATTCACATGCATGCAAAAATGTACTTAAATGTCCATGGAAAAAGAGGATAACCATGTTTTATGCTTTATGTTTTCAGAAGATGAAGTTGTCATGAACAAAAATGCACAAAATGAAGACGCTTTAGAGGAAGTGACAGATGCAGCAAGAAATAACGTAAGAAACCTAAAGTCCAAAACCTTAAGAGTGTCCTCTATATATAACAAGCCTTATTATAAACAAATGGAATAATGCAACAAATTTATTTTATTGTTAGCTGCGATCAGTGCAGTACTGTGCAAAAGTCTTGAGCCACCCCGCAACTTCTGTGTATTTTGCTTCCCAACCAGTGTTGGTCAAGTTACTTGAAAAAAGTAATCAGTAACTAATTACTGGTTACTTCCCCAAAAACGTAATCCCGTTACTTTACTGATTACTTATTTTCAAAAGTAATTAATTAATTAATTACTTAGTTACTTTTTAAAAACATGACAACCTGAACAGGTGATAAATCTTTCAGCCCAATTCTACTTTTTCTGCATAATCCATCATACAAAATGTAATCAAATGGAAAAGTCTCTTTTTAAAACTTGTTTTATTAGTTTTAACCTTTTAACTTTATGCATCAAGCAAAAAATTTAATTATATGCAACATTCTCTGACTGGAAGAAATTAGTTTAACATTTAAACCTATTTTCTGCACATTCCAGCACATTAAAAAAAATATTTTTTTGTGTTTACACTCACTCTTTCAAATAGATGCAAGTAAAACACAGCAGAAAATAAATAAAATAAATAAAGTCAAAGACTCAGCGGTCCTGTTGCTCTATTTTCCCTGTAAAGCAGGAGTAGGGCAGGCGAAGTTTTGCCCTGGTGTAGGTGTACCGCAGCGGTCAGGGGAAGAATCCGCGAGTTTCTCTGTGAATTTCACATTACGTCGTTGCGCACTCGGTGCTTGCTTTGAAGTTTAGGGGGTTTTTTTTCGCTGTTAAAAGAAGTTTTCTTCCCACTCACAAGGACACTAATGTTTTTGTCACTTTTTATGGAATCAAACTCAAAGTAAGGTCAGTACTTCCACGCTTTAAACGCTGCACGCTCATACTCTGTTGTCACGAACGTCGCACTCGCTTACGTCACTGTCATGAGACATGGCAAAAAATCACGGTTTTAGTAACGCAGTAACGCAGCGTGCTTCCGGGAAAGTAACGGTAATCTAATTACCATTTTTGCAATAGTAATCCCTTACTGTACTCGTTACTTGAAAAAAGTAAATGGATTACAGTAACACGTTACTGCCCATCTCTGTTCCCAAGTATCCAGACTTTTGTCATTTTTTAAAGTTCTCCAGAATTTTTTTTGAACACTGGCTGCTTACTTCTTTTCAGTTCGGTTTTTGTGCCTGAGTATTTCAAGAAGAAGAATCTGTTTGTTGAGCCCCCTTGGCCCATTTGCTGCTTAAAAGGCCTCACAAAACATTTTTTTATGTTTAAGCCAAGAACTCACAATGAATTTCAATGTTCAACACAAACGTAGTATAAAATGATGAAGTAATAAAATTTCAAATCGTCATCATTACTATCACATCATAGTATTATGTAATGTATTTGTAACCATTATTGAATACAATGAATCAGAAGCAGGCAATAACTGTTAACATTTATCACGGATAGTGATTGGATTATAATAAACTTTGGTGCTCACCTTGAAATTGGAGGAACTGTATGAGTGAGAGGTGTTCAAAATGTTGGATTATCGTGTGTCAGTTAATGCACACACAGATACACCACACAGACTTTTATTATAATTCCGCTGAAGTCTTCATATTGAGTGTGCATAGATGTGGTTTTACTGTTGTATTCACTGCTGTAGATGACAAGACAATAATCTTAATTTGACAGTGGTGCTAACGTAGGAAAGATATTAACAACACATGATGATGTGTTGTTCATTGGTCTCTGAATAGATTCATGGAAATCAAGAAGTTGTGATGTGTAAGGAGGAGACGTCCAGACAACAGAGATGAACCAAACTATGAAAATAGAAGAAATCTACCTGAATAAAAATGTCCATGAAGCCAATAACAGATAAACAGAACATGCATTTGGGGTCAAACAGTGGATCTCACCTGTATAGAGATTATCCTGTTGAATTTTTCTTTAATGCCAAGAAATCTTAGAATAATCAGCTTTCTCACGGACTCTGTGTTACCATGTGAAATAACTGCTTTTTATGCATATATAGCTTCACTTCTTACTCCTTTGCTGTTGTCTCTATTCTCATGTTTATTGCTTAGTGTTAACAACATAATCTGCACTGATTTTCTCATTCTGTGAAAAGCCTCAAATGTCAAATGTAAACATGAGTGTCAAGTGAATAAATCAGCAAAGAAAAATGAAACTTGGTTGTTTTGCCCTATTTTACCATAAACTGCCACATTTTCAGGGTCTGTGATTTCCAGGTAATTGACTTGAAACAGAGCAAGTAAAAATTACTTCCTTGTGACTGTCAGCAAAACAAAAGAGATGGTTGTTGACTTCAGGATGGAAAAAAACAGCGACTAAAGCCACCACAGGTACTTGCACGGTTACCTGAACAGTAATACTGTGTAAAACAAGGGGATAAGCCCAACTCTGCTTTCTAATGAAACTCTACTTCTCCGTCTTACAGTTATATTATCAACCTATTACCCGGGGCAACTGTGCTCACTAGCCGACTGTACAGGTTGTCAAGACCTGAAAGAGAAGTAATGGAAAAGTACATTAGTGATTCCCTTGCTGCTGAAATCATCTTTGTCCATCTTTGATTAAACTTGTCTCTGCCCAGTAAAAGTTACCCTAGAACATGAAAGGTCAGGAGCCAACAGAGTGGTCAGAACAGGTTTTAGCTGGGAGACATGGAAAACATTCACAGTGTTTTCCATGTCTCCCAGCTAAAACCTGTCCTGACCACTCCGTTGGCTCCTGACCTTTTATTACATGTACTGTATAAGAGGCCCTGACCTGCCTTTTCCTTATGCTCAGATTTTGGCTGGAAAATTCCCTCACACAGAATGGTGAGCTGGCCTTGTGCGGAATGAGCCAGAGGATTGGAAATTTTTTGGAGTGTGTGGAAAGCCTTTGATGAGATTGTGCTCTTGCTACTGTTTTGACCCTTTTGGAGTTCTGTCTATTTCCCTGTAAATAGATGCATTGCCTTCGACTTGGAGTCCTGTGTTTGAATCCTGCTTGCACCTTGATCCCTTGACATTTGGATAATGTAACTTTTTCCACTTTCTCACGATAATATCCCCAATATGTGCCTGTAGTACATGAACTTTTTTTCTTTATTTTGGTGCTGTATCACAAAAATGTTTTATTTCCTTGTGGGATCAATAAAGGATGGGACCTATGCTTAGGCTGCTGCCCCCGCGACCCGGTCTCTGATAAAGCGGATGAAGATGGATGGGATGGATGGGATCAATAAAGTATCACAAGATATCACCACTTTAAAAGTACTGATTATGTGAAGTGTGTGAGTACTTCTTTCACCACTAAGTGGCACAAGTCATCCATTTAAAATTTTTTAAATCGCTTTCATCGGAAGACCAACTAATAATGTCCACTGCCCTCTGTGATGATAGTCTAGGCTTTCCTACTGTGTGTGTAATATTCTAACAATAGTTCATTTTAAGTTTCTGTTTTGATGAACAGAAACCAAGATGTGGAGACTTCCTGCTGATCACACTCTGCAAGAAGTTGTTTAAATGGCTTAAGAAGTAGAGAAGAAGAGAGATGAAAATGAAAAATAAATATAGATTGCGTACATAAATCTATGTGTTTTAGAAGAAAAGAGTAGAAAAAAGCTCCTTCGCCTATGATCACGGTTATGAGTCTTGCATAGAGAAGTATCTATGCAAATGATTGTGATGACAAGTATGCTTGTAATGCAGTATCGTAATCAAGGGGATGGACACAAGCCTTCACAGTATTTTTTATTGCTTAGAATTAATTATCTGCACTGAAATTGTGCAAAACCACAAATTAAATTAAATTAAATTAAAGTAGCAACATAAGTATAAAGTGAGCAAAGTAGCAAAACCACATTCTGAGCACACCTGTTTGACAAAGAGAAGAATAATTGTGACTCTAAACACTGCGACCTCACTCCTATGTAGTAATTTTTTAAGTTTCTGGGATATTCAGTCCCTGTGCCAGCTAGCTTATCCACCACTAAAACATCCACTCAGTCCATCATGCCAACACAGCAACCAGCACCTTAGCAGTCTGAGCTTGAGCCAGTGGGTCCGGTTCCACCAGGATGTGTTGGACCCAGAGGAGCCAGCACCTGGTTTTCCTAGGCACCTAGAACCAGCACTCAAGGCTTCCATGTTGCAGGAGGCCAAGTCTCTTTGATGGCAGGCTTTGAAGGCTTTCTCTTTTGCCAGCCATCTCTGTCACTGGCCTCCAGATCTACTTTGTCTCTCCCACTGGCCTCATGGCTGACCTCCAGACTTCCTTTGTCTGCAGCTACTGGTCTCACCCCTGAGTTTTGCACTGCGGCCTGGGCAGCCTCTTCTAGTTGCCGCGCTGGCCGCCTGAACATTTTGTATTGAAGGACTGAGTATTTCTTGCTGTTTTATTGTGTTTCAAACCTGTGTCTTGTTTTATGGCCAAGGAGAGCTCCAGGACAATTTTTGTTTTGTTTTGTTTCTGGACTCTGGCTTTTCCTTCAGTCCTGCCACTGCACCATGGTAACTTGTGCTCTTAACCTTCAAAGTGGATCTTGCACATAAATCCAAAATGATTTTAACACAATCTAACATTAGCGAATATTTGTTCAGTTATTGTCCTGTTTTATGATATTAGGCTGTAGTGCCCCTCAGTCGAAGGAAAATAAAATGCTATGTTACATTTACCAACTTCATAGGAACTGTTTTTAGTGTAAACCTCAGAATAATACTCACACAAATAATTCACAAGAAAAAAGTCAGTTTATTTACTACCAGTCTAATCAGTCTAAATGACAAGAGTTTCCACATTAAAAATGCAATTGTGCAAGGACTAAAAAAAATTGCTCAAAATGCAGAAGTGAAAGTCTTCTGCATCTATAACTTCTATGGGCGTCATTTATTCACAGGATTTCCTCTTAAGTTTTTATTTCTATGAAGCAAAGCAAAGATGTGGAGCTTTCAAAACCTGCTGTTGACCATCTGCAGTGAGTTATTTTAATGAGTACATTAGTAAAAAAGATGAAGACTAAAGATAAATCTAGACTAATTGTGTACTTAAATACTACTCCTGATTTTTTCTTTTCTTTACAGAGCAGTAACAATACTAGCTTGAATGCCTAAATGGAAAAAACAAAAAAAACAAAACAATGATCTTTATATTTTCTTTACGTTACAGTTGTTCTGAGGTGTGTGACCAGTGCAGTAGGGGTGATCCATGTGACTGGATATGTGGGGAGTATAGTTAAAGTTTCCTGTTCCTATGATGAGGGTTACGAGTCTTATGAGAAGTACCTGTGTAAGAACAACTGTGGTGACAGTGATGTTCTTGTTACAACATCGGAATCAAGGAAAAACAAATACAGGATCAATGATGACAAAACAGCACGAATCTTCACAACGACCATCTCTGATCTTCATTCTGAGGATGCTGGGAAATACTGGTGTGGAGTGACCATAACTGGAAAAGATATCTACACTGAAGTTGAGCTGAAATTAGTGCCAGGTAAACAGGGACTTCCAAAAAATGAATTATAGTTGAGTAAAATTCATATATAGAAGATGTTCATGATTGTAGAGCTTAAAGGTGAGAACAGATAAAATGTAACTGGTAAACAATTACTTGACTTTACTTAATTTTATTTATATAGTGCTAGGTCACAAAAACCAGTCTCCTCAAGGTACTTTACATTGTATAGTAAAGACTAGGGATGGGTATCGTAACCCGGTTCTTGTTGAGAACCGGTTCCCACTGTTTCAATTCCTTGGAATTGTTTGCCATTTTTGCAAACGATTCCCTTATCGATTCCAGTCGCCCCGAATGACGTCACCACGTTGCAGAACGCCATTTACCTGGCAGGAAACACGGCGCCTAAATGGCTCAAACGCTCAAAAGTTTGGTTATATTTCATGAGAACGGATGGTCTGGCTGGCTCAGATGCTGGCAGTTGTCGCTGCAGTCTACTGGTAGCGTCTCCTTTCAGGCCAGGATAGACGAATGTCACCGAGCAGTGACTAAGTTTGTGGTAAAAGGCTAGCACCCATTTGCCACAGCAGATGATTTTCGGTAAGTGAATGTGTTTAATTGTAGGCAGGGACATTACTGGATATTCTTGTGTAATTGCTACTGAATAATTTATGTTATACTTTATTATTGCTACAGAAGAATATTTATTTTATTATTTTACATTTACAATTTTTTTTCCTGGGGACCCTGTGACACCACATTGAAGAGCCGTAGGCTGTGGATCTCTTAAGATCTCACTGTCGGGTTTGTAAGGCCATGTTACTCCTATCTTGTTCAAAGAGAAGATATAAAACAAAGTTCTAAGCTATTCGACCTTAGTGTTCTCCTTTTTTAAAGAGAATCGATAAGAGAATCGATAAAGAATCGAATCGTTAAACAGAATCGAAAATGGAATCGGAATCGTGAAAATCTTATCAATACCCATCCCTAGTAAAGACATTATGTCTTTATGACATTCCTACAGTTTAACTAATTATTAAGATCTATCATTGATAGAGCTGGGTATCAGATATAGCAATTATGTTTGGTTTGTTTAAAATGTACTTGTTGCAGCATGTTGAATATAAAATATCATATCTCTATTCTCTATTCTTTTCTTTTCTGATGCTCTTTACCTTCTTGACAGACAGATGCTGTGACACTGTGACCAAAGTTCAAAGTTATGAGGGATACTCTGAGTCCATCAGTTGTCCATATGACTCTCAGTATCAGAACAACTTCAAGTACATCTGCAGAGGAAACCTGCCCTCCACATGTCTGCAGCAGGCACTAATCACCTCTAACAACAGAGAAAATCGACGATTCAGACTTGATGATGAAAAAATGTTAAGAAAGTTTACAGTGGCCATTAGCAATTTGACTCAAAGTGATTCAGGGTCATACCTCTGTGGTGTCCAAAGAAACTCTGACCTGGATGTTTTCTCTGCTGTTGAGCTGAAGGTCAAAGGTGTGAGGTTATAATTACATAATTACACTAACAAAAAGGAAATAATTTCTTCTAAAAGGCTCTCTAAGAAACTCTTTAAATTATTTGTCTCTTTCAATCTGGCAGAGTGGTGCTGCGTCAAGTCAACTAAAGTAACAGGTACTGCAGGGCATCCATTAACTCTGCAGTGCCCTTATCCTTCACAAAATCAAAATAACAGGAAGTTCCTCTGTAAAGGAGACCACCGCAACAGCTGCAGAGACATGGCGATGATTGAAAGCAGACTCACACTACGAGATGATATTTATTCCAACTCTTTCTCAGTGACGATCACAAAGATACAAGCGGATGATGCTGGGACATACTGGTGTGGGTCAGACTCACAATGGAGAGTTGGAAACCATGTTAAGATTCAGCTGTCAGTTGGTGAGATGAATACTTGTGTACACAAAAATAAAATGGCCAGAGCTGTAAGTAACATCCTTTTTTGCAGCCCAGTGTGTAAATATAGACTGTGCATGGTGGTTCAGTTTTTTTGTAGTGCCAAACATAGAACAAGAGGTTGGTGCAGTCCAGCAACTTAACACAACCAGAGTGAACTACTTTTTAGAAGTCATATTTTTACCCTAACACCAAACTATCATTTGAAGTTTTTAATCTTTATGTAGCTTATTTGTTAAAAAATTTTCTAAGATTATCTGGTTAATAAAAGTTTACAAACACTCCAATGCCATTTCTGATTCTGTACTTAGTTATATGAGCTAAAAGTGAATGCTGGAGGTTAAAGGTAATTATTAAAGTTCATAGAGCAGAGAGGGAAAAAAACAGGAAAACCAAATATTTATATTCTGTATTTAAATCATTTTAATCAGTGTTCCACTAAACTATATATCTAAATATAAAACCATAGATGTTAAGTGGTCTACTGACTATTTTAATGTATAAATTGACAAACAAAGAATCTGATTTCAGGTAAGTGAATAGTTTAAGAGTGAAAGCCAATCTGGATCTCTCTGAAACTGTTCACTCAATTTAAAATAGATTATTGTATTATGATGAAGTTTCTAAGAACATTGAAAGTCTTTTTCTTCAACAGTGTCTCCACAGCACACCAGCACTGTACCTTCCACAATGGAAATTCCAGGAAAAACTACAACACACAATAAAACTACAACTCAAAATAGACCTAATAAAGGTACAGTGTATACAATGTGTCTTTTAGTGTGTGCTGTACTGTTGATCAGTTATGTGAGATAGCTTATGGAGAGATAACGTACTTTATGGTTACAATTGGAAATAGTTATAGTTTTTTGAGTACAGTTTCAGCAAGTCCCATGGGAGTGAATGTAGACCATGGTAAAATGAGTGTCAAAACAGCAGAGGGTCTATGTTTTATTAATAGATTAAAAAAAATAGATATAAAAAGAAAACTACCATCTGAGCCCACAGTTCAACTTGTCTTAGTGTAAAAAGGAAGTCTGTACTTTTACTGGGTTCTGTTTTGGTTTCTGCTTTTCAGATGCAGGGCAGTATGTGGTTTATGCTGTGCCCGCTGTGCTGCTGCTACTGATATGTGCCCTCGTGGTTACAGTTTATCAATGCAAACATCAGAAAGTAAAAGGTATATTTTATGGGAAAATGTACTCAAATGTGCATGCAAAAAGAACACAACCATGTTTTATGCTGTGTGTTTTCAGACGGTAAAGCTGTCATGAACAGAAATGCAGAGAACGAAGAAGGTTTAGAGGAAGTGACGGCTGGTGCAGAAAATAACGTAAGGAAACTAAAGTCCAAAGCCTTAACAGTGTGCTCTATCTATGACAAGTCTCACTATGTACAAACAAGCAATGTTTTATTTTTCTTAAATGAGTTCAGTACAGTACTGTGCAAACGTCTTGAGCTATCCCTCATTTCTTGTAATTTTTGAAAGTTCTTCGGGCTTTCTGAATCTTAAAAGTCTTTATGAAATCTTCCTCAGACACTGGCTGCTTTTTCCCTCCTTCTCAGTCCAATCCCTTTATCTGACTATTTTCACAGTAAATGTTTTTAATATTATCGTTAAGCCACCTAACATTGACCCGTGAATCACAGACAGTGTTGGGAAGGTTACTTTTAAAATGTATTCCATTACAGAATACAGATTACATGCCCCAAAATGTATTCTGTAACGTATTCCGTTACGTTACTCAATGACAGTAACGTATTCTGAATACTTTGGATTACTTAATATATTATCATGCTTTTTACAACAACGTGAATGTACTATTGCTGTGTGATTTATTACTATTACTGAAGGTCCGCGACTCCGAACTGTAGTAAAGGGACCTCTGACTAATACAGTGGGGTCCCTGTTGGCTCGTAGCCGAAAAATAGCTTTACTTTGTTGTGTGAGTCAACTCTGCTTGCCAGAGACAGAGAGAGGCGTTGAAAGGCTGCTCCAACGGAACTTATTGTTTTCGGAGGAAAACACGAACACGGTGTACAGTCGAGTCTTAATAGCTTACTTACAACTGGGCTCGTCAGGCACTCTTCTCGGCTGAAGTGGTTATTATTATATTTACATGCTTCCAGCTCCCGTTTTTGCTCGATGACAACTCGTACCTTTCCACTCCCCTTTTTCTCCCTCCTCGCGCTCACAGACACATAATGTGTATGGCAGTCCATTCTCCCTGCAACACGGACTACACTGCCCATGATGCTACATTCTTTAGAGCTATGCTTGTAGCATTCTGCCTGTTAGCTTAGCACAACAACAACGAAAAGGCGCTCTCTCACCCAGGAAACACACAGTCGCAGAGAGAGAGAGAGCGTCGCCCTGTAACCATGGCAACCGTAACGCTGCCGCCTGGAACAACAGAACGTAGCTGTCAAACAAAACCCAAACAGTCCTGACCCGCAACAATATCATACAGGAAAGTACCGCAGTGTAATCCATTTATTTCAACAAAGTAACTGTATTCTGAATATCACCTTTTTAAACGGTAACTGTAACGGAATACAGTTACTCATATTTTGTATTTTAAATACGTAACGGCGGTACATGTATTCCGTTACTCCCCAACACTGATCACAGAAGCATAAAAAATGCATCAAACTCATGGGGTGAGCCTGTCAAGAAGTCATTCTCAATCGAAGGAAACAGAAAAGGCAGAGGTATGCCAAATTATCCAAGAACTGGACTGACAATTAGTGACTATAAGTCTTATGGGATGATAAATTTTATAAGAAAATTATGAATGTGTTTCAAACTGTCATCAGTAGGTGTAGGGGAGGTACGGAGAGAACAGTACAACAGTACTCTCTGTTGTTGTTTGGGGCTGAATTCAAACAAGTGGTCTTTGGGATCTTATTAACATTGATGGAATTATGAACACAGAAAATCACCATCAGATTTTGATCTATCGTTCAATACCATCTGGAAATAATTCTAACAAAAGGTCATTTGTCAGCATGATAATGATCCCAATCCCAACAATGATCAGGTAGAGTTTCACGATATACCAAATCAGCTTTTATTATTCATGGTTTTTGTTATTTTACTGATAGCAAACTGATGTTTGAATCTTTCATTCAGATTCATCCACAATGTTACTATCCATCCATCCATCTTCATCCGCTTTGTCCAGGGCCGGGTCGCGGGGGCAGCAGCCTAAGCAAAGAGGCCCAGACCTCCCTCTCCCCAGCCACCTCCTCCAGCTTATCCGGGGGAATACCAAGGCGTTCCCAGGCCAGCCGAGAGATATAATCTCTCCAGCGTGTCCTGGGTCTGCCCCGGGGCCTCCTCCCGGTGGGACATGCCTGGAACACCTCACCCAGGAGGCGCCCAGGGGGCATCCTTGTCAGATGCCCGAACCACCTCAGCTGGCTCCTTTCGATGTGGAGCAGCAGCTGCTCTACTCTGAGCCCCTCCCGGATGGCCGAACTTCTCACCCTATCTCTAAGGGAGAGGCCAGCCACCCTTCGGAGGAAGCTCATTTCTGCCGCTTGTATCCGCGATCTCGTTCTTTCAGTCACTACCCACAGCTCGTGGCCATAGGTCAGGGTAGGGACGTAGATCGACCGGTAAATTGAGAGCTTCGCTTTTACACTCAGCTCCCTCTTCACCACGACGGACCGGTGCAGCGTCCGCATTACTGCAGCTGCAGCCCCAATCCATCTGTCGATCTCCGGCTCCCTTCTCCCATCACTCGCGAACAAGACCCCGAGATACTTGAACTCCTCCACTTGGGGCAGGAACTCATCCCCGACCCGGAGTGGGCACTCCACCCTTTTCCGGCTGAGAACCATGGCCTCAGATTTGGAGGTGCTGATCCTCATTCCCGCTGCTTCACACTCGGCTGCGAACCGTTCCAGTGCGAGCTGGAGGCCCTCACCCGATGAAGCCTAGAAATCCTGTCCATAAAAATTATGAACAGAACCGGAGACAAAGGGCAGCCCTGGCGGAGCCCATCACCCACCGGGAACGAGTCCGACTTATTGCCAGCAATGCGAACCAAGCTCTTGCAATGGTTGTATAGGGATCGAATGGCCCGTAGCAATGGGCCAGACACCCCATATTCCCGCAACACCTCCCACAGGACACCCCGAGGGACACGGTCGAATGCCTTCTCCAAGTCCACAAAACACATGTAGACTGGTTGGGCAAACTCCCATGCACCCTCAAGTATCCTGGAGAGGATAAAGAGCTGGTCCAGTGTTCCGCGACCTGGACGAAAACCGCATTGTTCCTCCTGTATCCGAGGTTCGACTAACGGACAAACTCTCCTTTCCAGCACCCTGGCATAGACTTTCCCAGGGAGGCTGAGGAGTGTGATCCCCCCTGTAGTTGGAACACACCCTCCGGTCCCACAATGTTACTATTCAGTACTAATATATGATAAAATGAGGAAGTTATCACATTCAAAATCACCATCATCACTTAAACGCTTTTTGATCTGTTCTTCATTACCATAAAGAAACCGCATGATAGTGATTAGATGACACAAATTGTGGCAGGAATTCTCAAAATGTACGATGGCTGAGTGCCAATTAACCCACATAGACAGATTGGACAAACTTAGTGAGTGAGTAAGCGAACAACCAGTGATCAGCAATACTTAACAGTTTTAGGGAGATATAATTAGCTAAGATGTTAAAACAGAAGAGGGAAAAAAAGAGAAGTTCTCCCTTGGTTGGTTTTGCACTTCTGTAGTGTGAAATTAACCATTGACTAAAGAAATATAGCGCATTCGCTCATTGAAGTATTTGGGGGTAGCATGAAATGTTATTGAGGACAGCCACTGGCCCACAGGCTACACTTAGAGAGCCGAACTTTACACTGTCTATGTGGTTTAGCTTACAATGTGTGAAAAGCATCTAATTTGAGATTTTTAAAATTCTTTTGACCTTAAAACTAAACTATGTAATTTATTTGCAGCAATATTTGAAGCATCATCTGTTTTTGTAATTTTTCTATCAGAATTCAAATTGTTAAAAAATGTTTACTTTAAAAAATGACATAACATCATGTGTTGTTCATTGGTCTCTGAATAGATCTACGGAAATGAAGAAGTTGTGAGGTACAAACAACAGAGTGCCTGTAACAACTATGACGATGCAGGTGAAGATGAACCAGACTATGAAAACTTCACAACATCTGAAGAAGTTTACTGTAATGAAAATTTCCACAGAAGATAAACAGAGTATGCATTTCATGTCAAAATGTGGGTTTCACCTATATAGATTTTAACTTGATTGATTTCTCTTTAACTGTTGAACAACAAATTTTAATGAACAGCCTTCTCTTTGTCACACTGAAAAGCTCTTTATGCGTGTGTAGCTTGACTTGTTTTTATAGCTTAATTTTTATTGTTTAGTGTTTTTTCTGACGTTGTGGAAAAACTCAAACTAAATTACTAAGATGAGAGCAAAGTAAATAAATAGCAAGCAAAATGAAATCTAATGTTGTTTCATATAGTAATAAGTTCAACAATATGTTTAACTGTTTCTGCCTTATTTGAGCTGCAACATTGTTACATTCTGGTCATTCAAAGTATTTGGATTTAAATAGAGCAGTAAAACATAAAAGGTTACAGTTTGGAGTTTTCATTTTATGATGCTTTTTTCTGTTTGTTGCAAATGGAGCTGGATAATGGATACGATTTTACAGAAAAAAAAAGCAAACAATCAGGGTGCAATTCTTCATAAGATGTCATATAACTGTCCAATGAGGGCAAAAGAGTAGTAGGTTTTTTTTCCTTCAGACAAGCCAGAAACCACTTCAAAAAAATGGTTTTAGTGTCACTGCTTAGTGTGTCACACTGAGCCCTCTGCTGGTGCTGTTTTAGCTTAACACCAAATACAGTAATTGTGTTGCAGAAATTGAGACAAGATTTCAGATTGCATAACTTGTTAACAGGTATTAAGATTCGTGCATATTTATTGAAAAACTTTAATTTTTATGTTTTGATATTCTTAGAAATGCCATACTTAATGTTATAACCTTTTTTAATCACTAATTACAGTTAAACACACTAAACATAGGATTTGATGGATCACATCAAATAATAGGTTATGGACCTTTTAGTAAGAGCAAAAATAACTTTATTCTATATTCTTGCGTGAACATTTTGGACTTTCCAGACAGAAACAAACATGACAAAAATAAACATGTTCCTCTTTTTCGATAAATCTTTCCATGAAATTCGGAAATGGCAGTCGTGGTAAGCACATCACAAGGGAGACTGAAGACTTTAAAATGGAAAAATAAAAGCACAGTTTTCACGCTACATTCAGATGTGTCAAGTTGCTAAAAGAATCAGAATCAGAAACTTTATTGTCATTGTCATGAGAACAACGAAATTAAGAATGGGGAAAGTCACCTAAAATTTATCAATGAACAAATCTGTTGTGGTTTGTGCTCACTGCATAAAAAAAGGAAGCTAAATATAATTCCAAAAGAATGCAGTATGACAGGCAGACACTGATAATAACCTATCTGAGAGGGACTGAATAATCTCTGTATTCATGAAAATGTTGATCACATGTGTAATATTCAGTCATACACACTGACTTAAGCTATCAGCCAATGCTATCACCCATGCAGATCAAACTCACACCTGTTGCTACACAACAGACGAATAAAATAGTAGAATTTTACTCACCAAAACTTAAACACAGACTTCCTGAGCAACTGTGCTCCAACACCAAAAACACAGTCAAGACATCTGTTTTGGTGTCACCACACCTGTCACACCCATCAACTCCAACTGGTATTTAGTGTGTGTTTGTGTGTGCGTGAGAGGGAGAGAGAGAGAAAATGGATTGATGTATTTTTCAACTACTTATACTTAAGAAGTTACTTTATCAATAATAGATAAAAAAGAATAGTCTGTCAATCTCTACTTAGTAATTTTGAAACATATGAAAACTGTTAACAGCCAGTTTTATTTTTTCTTTCCAAGCTATTGCGACAAAATGGCTTAAGTGGCTTCATTGTATGGGTTCGCTTGACTCAGTAATTGACAGTTTGTGTTTACGGGTATGTTAAGAAAGTTTGTGACACTGGTGCGTTGTAAAGTGCTGCAGCGAAGTTCATAGTTGCAGCATTTATTTTCGTATTTTCATAACTTTAAACTTAAAACTGATCAATTTTACTACATTAGTATCATCTGATAGGACTAGTTAGCTGCTTTACCAAATACAGGGACAGTTGTATTTGTACAAATTCCTGGCTTATTGACCAAACAGTAACTAAGAAATTAATTAAAAGAGAACAAAAATCAGCAGATACGTTTTTAATTACAAAAGAAAAATGCTGGTTTTATATTAATGAATAAGTTATAATAATACGATATAACACTCAGAGCTTTTAGCCAGTGATGTTAGTTTTGATTATATAAGCAAAGTTTTATAAATACATTTAAATATTTTTTATTTAGCACAAGACTTTAAACTGAACAGTGCTGTTTATGAGACGTGTTCACCATAAGGTGGCACATGTCAGCCATTTTACACATTTTAAAATACGCAGCCACCTAATAATGTGTAGTCCCCTCTGTGGTGATAGGCTTCCCCACTGCATGCAAAATATTTCTTAGTATTAAGAGTACTTCCTGTCAAGTTTCTGTTTTGATGAGCCAAAGCGAAGATGTGGAGACTTCGAAACCTGCTCTTCACCCTCTGCAGTAAGTTGTTTAAAGAGCTAAAAAAAAAAACATAACACACCCTTTATTGGACTTAGGAATTGTATTATTATTCATGAATGTTGACATGAAAAAATAAACAATTATATAATTTTTTTATAATTTCTTTACTTTACAGTTGCTCTGGGATGTGTGACCAGTGCAGGAGGGGTGATACTTGTGACTGGATATGTGGGGGGGAAGGTAAATGTTTCCTGCACTTATGGTCACGGTTATGAGTCTTATGAGAAGTACCTGTGTAAGGATGTCTGTGGTGACAATGATGTTCTTATTACAACATCACAACAAAAAATCCCCAAATACTCAGCCTGTGATGACAAAAAGGCACGCACCTTCACAGTGACCGTCTCTGATCTTACATCTGAGGACGCTGGGAAATACTGGTGTGGAGTGACCAGAACAGGACAAGATATCTACACTGAAGTGAAGCTGAAATTAGCACCAGGTAAATAAAGCATTCCAAATTTGTAGTCAAGAAAAAAATCACATATAAAAGACATATATACATACATATAAATGTACAGTAAATCAAAACATAACTGGTAAAGGATTACAGTGGTCTCTCGCTATAATGCGGTTCACCTTTCACGGCCTCTCTGTTTCACTGATTTTTTTTTGTGCAATTTTGCATGCTTGTTTTTTGGGGGGGACTTTTTTACAGCGCATTGTGTTCTGCGCCCTGATCGGCTGTAGACCATTGTCAATCAGCCTCCTTCACGCCGTGTCTTCTGCACAGTGCAGAATGTGTCCAGCTTGTCAAATTTACATAAATCTTCGATCCCTAGCAGTGTGACTCTGAAGTGCTGTACTGTATATTTGTAAGTTTTCTCCCCCACAAACACAATAATGTCGATGAAATGTTTTGCACAGTCAAAGGCACCTACGGTAGCACCTAAGAGGCAGAGGAAGATGCTAACCATTGCACAAAAAGTTGGACTTCTGGACATGCTAAAGAAGTTAGAAGTTACCGTATTTTTCGGACCAGAAGGTGCATTAAGTGAAACAAAACAGTCAGATAAGGCAAACTTTACTCAACTCACTCTTCTTGCTTCCTCTACTTCCGTACCATTGATTCATTAATGTTGCATTCTCTGGCAGCTGCTCTATATTCATGGTCTGGACCTGAAAACAGGGTTTGATCTTTGGTTTCATTCTATAATACTGGACTTATTTTTCTATGAAAATTTGAAGTTTGAGAGTGTTTAAACAAGAGAGAAAAGTGTGAAAATGTTCATGCCTGTCTTAGAAAACTGTCTAAAGTGTGGTTTTACAGCCTTAAAACATCTATGATAATTGTAAAAAAATAAAGCTGGCTACTTTGCGGATTTAACCTATTGCGGGTTATTTTTAGAACGCAACTCCCGTGATAAACAAGGGACCACTGGACTTGCTTTTATAACATGGCTGCACATGACATATGACAGCCTGGATCGATCTTTATTAAGATCCCATAAAGGGAATGAACTGCACATATAAATAGGAAACAGTAATAACCACACATAAAACTAATGGATAGGGCGATGGCTGAGTGCACAAATGTCTGTGAAGGAAAGTTATTACTTTAAACATACAATAAACAATAGGCTCAATATGAAATATTATACCTCTCCTCTGTGGTTATAACACATTTTCTACTGCAATTTATGTTTTTGACAGACAGCTGCTGTAACACTGTGACCATAATCCAAAGTTATGAGGGATATTCAGGGGACATCATTTGTTCGTATGAGCCTCGGTACCAGAACTACTTCAAGTACATCTGCAGAGGAAAGCGGTCCTCCACGTGTCTGCAACAGGCACTAATCACCTCTGACAACAAACAAAATGGTAGAATCAAATTTAATGATGATAAGAGGTCAGGAAAATTCACAATGACCATCACCAGTTTGGCCCAAAGTGATTCAGGAACATACCTCTGTGGTGTCCAAAAAAACTCTGTCCTGGATGTTTTTTCTGCTGTTGAACTGAACGTCAAAGGTGAGAGGTCATAGTCATATCTCATATGTCATTGTTTTGTTTTTGTTTTTTTAAAGGACTCTTTTATATGGTTTGATATTTGATCATCCTTTAATATTTTTTTGTTTTCCAATCTGACAGAGTGGTGCTGTGTCAAGTCAAAAACAACAAGTGGGACTGCAGGATATCCACTAACATTTCAGTGCCCTTATCCTTCACAACATCATGATAATAGCAAGTTTCTCTGCAAAGGAGACCACCGCAACAATTGTACAAATGTGACGAGTCAAAGCAGGTTCACAGTGCAAGATGATGGTTTTTCCCACTTTTTCTTGGTGATGATCGCAGAGCTGGAAACAGCTGATGCTGGGACATACTGGTGTGGGTCAGACTCACAGTGGAGAGTTGAAAACTACACTAAGGTTGAGCTGTCAGTGGGTAAGGTGAACAACCATTTACATGACAGCAAAATTAATAGAGCTGAAAGTTCCATCTTTGTTTGGACCCCACTAAACATGGGACTGTGGTTTATGGTTTAGTTATCTGACATGATCAAATAATTGCAAAACCAGCAGCACCATGCATCACACAATTTGCAAGCAATCTGCCAAAATTAGGACTACTGAGAACACCACTTACTTATACTTAGACATATCACTTCCCAAATCTTTTGCTGGCTTCAGTGTGTGTGTGTGTGTGTGTGTGTGTGTGTGTGTGTGTGTGTGTGTGTGTGTGTGTGTGTGTGTGTGTGTGTGTGTGTGTGTGTGTGTTAAATTTTCTCTTTTTTCAGACGATTCTCTATTTCCCCTAAAAATGGTTATGCCTCTCCAAAAACCATGACATTGGTCACTTAAATCACACCTTTGCACTTCAGCTGGTTGTCTTACCTATACTCACGTATCTAAAAGCACTGAGTTGCTGTTATGTGACTACAACAAAAATTTAGTTATTTTTAGGGGATGTGTGTAGTTTCATGTTTACAATGTAGATAATTCCCCCTGGGATTAAACCAAGTCAATCCGGTCTTTAAGTGATGACATAATGAACCCTGCTTCCAGGACCAAACTACTCTGCATTTATTAAGGCTGTTTTTTTAAACATGTTTTAATGCTTTATATCTTGTTATAGTTAATCTGAACAAGCCCCTAAAAAAAGGTAGTGATCACTGTTGGCCTCTCTCATTTTTTATTACTACTATTCATTTTAGAGCTTTTAGCTTTAAAAGCTCTAAAGCTCTCTCTGAAAAGCCTTTAGTTAATCCAAAATGCTGCAGCAAGAGTATTGACAGGGACTAGAAAGAGAGAGCATATTTCTCCTATATAGGCTTCCCTTCATTGTCTCCCTGTTAAATCCAGAACTGAATTCAAAATCCTGCCCCTGTAATACAAGGTTTTAAATAATCAGGCCCCATCTTATCGTAATGACCTTATAGTACCATATCACCCTATTAGAGCACTTCGCTCTCGCACTGCAGGCTTACTTGTTGTTCCTAGAGTATTTAAAAGTAGAATGGGAGGGAGACCCTTCAGTTTTCAGGCCCCTCTTCTGTGGAACCAGCTTCCAGTTTGGATTTGGGAGACAGACACTATTTCTACTTCTAAGATTAGGCTTAAAACTTTTCTTTTTTGCTAAAGCATATAGTTAGGGCTTGATCAGGTGACCCTGAATCCTCCTTTAATTATGCTACAATAGACGTAGGCTGCTGGGGGATTTCCATGATACATTAAGCGTTTCCTTTTCAGTCACCTTTCTCACTCAACATGTGTTAATAGACCTCTCTGCTGATTCACACTTGTTATTAATCTCTGTCTCTCTTCCACAGCATGTCTTTATCCTGTCTTCCTCCTCTCACCCCAACCGGTGGCAGCAGATGCCCCCCCCCCCCCTCTAGCCTGGTTCTACTGGAGGTTTCTTCCTGTTAAAAGGGAGTTTTTCCTTCCCACTGTCGCCAAAGTGCTCATAGGGTGTCATATGATTGTTGGTTTTTTTTCTTTGTATCTATTATTGTAGGGTCTAACTTACAATATAAAGCGCCTTGAGGCGACTGTTGTTGTGATTTGGCGCTATATAAATAAAATTGAATTGAATTAAGCTCTTATACCTTACCTTACGTAACTACAGCCCAGCCCATGCAGCAGTATATTAATGACTAACCTCATATTGTGGATGGATTATCTCAGTTGTTCTCCTGACTGAAGTTTGGTCCGTTTACAGCATCCTGCCATGTGATTGCATTTGTCCCTAACCATCGGGAACCCTCATGCTAACGGTTACCGAATGGAAAAAAGTTAGCGTTAATCCTCCAGCTTCACTGTGCTACTGTGTTTATATTATGCTAACCATAGCTGCGTAGCTAGCCACCACGTAGCACATCATTATATACCAGGTAACCTAACTTCAGTAACCCTACAAACGTCAGTACGGTTTAATGTTTTTTTCTTCATTTATAATGGAAGTGATAGCAGAGCTGTACGTTTTAAATCCCTCGGTCAGAGCATTATATATTATGCTTGGGTGGAAACTAGCGAGCTAAATCCCTGCTAACTTCAAACTCCATATAACTTCATAAATTGTGTTTTTATGAATGCCTGGACGTTAAACTGAATTGTTACACCTGGTAGAGCAGCCACACTGATCATTTTATTAAAGATGGAAGAATTTAGACAGTTATTAACTCTCAGTGATGTCCCAGCGTTCCTTAAACCTTGTGACCTGAAGCAGAGTTTGGACCCAGAAACCACTAATAGAATCAGACTTAAAGACCGGATATGCTCTTAAGTGTCAAAACAGCTGTGGAAGTGTGCACCTGTGATCAACAGTTATGTTAAAATACATATTACTTTAATTAAAAAAGGAACTTTCTATTCTGTTCTGCTGTTTCTGTTTTTCAGAAGCGGTGCACTACGCAGTTTACGCTGTTGTCCCTGTGGTTTTACTAATATGTGTCCTAGTTATTATTTATAAGTACAAATGTTACAACGTGAGAGGTATGCTATAGTTTATATTTACACACATATTCAGACAAAATACTCAAATGTGCATGCAAAAAGAGCTTAAAAAATTCTTACACTGAGTTTTCAGAAACTGAAGCTGTCATGAACAGAAATACACCGAAAGCAGAAGATGTGGTAGATGCAGAAGAAGGCGAAGTAAGTCCAAAGCATGAATACACACACACACACACACACACACACACACACACACACACACACACGTGTTTTATAGAGTGGCACAACTTAAATTTTTTGAATGTTATATTTTATATTCTTGTCACAGTGAACACAGTAGCAAGCTGATGTTTGAATAGCTAAAACTGGAATTGGAAATTGTGTTCATTTCTTTGAAAATATGTCTGAAATCTTTAAGCAGTCTGAACTTTAGAACAAGATTATTGGTATTAAACTGAGACATCGACCAGCTAACTGGTTATTAGTCTAATTTGGTTTGGACTAATAAACTTGTTATCTCAGGGACGCCTGAGGAGAGCTTGCACAGAAGGAGTCTTTTAAACTGAAAATGACTTAGTGATCAAAATAAATGTTATAGAGTGGTGTCGACGACTGTGATGTTTAGAACAGAAAAGTGAAAATTTAACAGAAAAGCTCACTCAGCCTGTTTTATGCTTCTTTAGCATAATGTGGCAATAACTGCAAATTAATGGATTTTATAGTCGTGCTGATGTGTGGGAGTCATCCAGTTTTACAATTTGTAACTTCTGTAGTTCAGTCAATATTTGTCATATGTAAAACATCTGCATTTAAAATATTTTTATTATAATTGTTGTAATAAAAGTAGATATTATTATATGAGCCTGTGTATAACCATATACAGCAACCAGATTCTCTGCAGCGTGTGTGGTTCCTTAGTCTCTGATTATTTTCGTTGATTCTTTAGATTTATGGAAATCAAGAATTTGTGGTGACCTTCAAACAGCAAAGCGCCTTGAACCACTTTGATGATCCAGGCGGAGATGAACCAGATTACAAAAATTTTACAACTGAAGAACTATACAGCAATGAAAATTACCATAAAGCTAACAAAAGATAAATATGCACATGTACTTAAACTGTGGGTCTTAAGTGAATACAGATTATCCTGTTTGATTCATCTTTAACACAACATTCACATCAATGTACCGCTGTTGCTCAACATTTTCACTGTCTTGTGATCCAAACTTCTTTATTATTGTTTACACAAAAAAATACTTTGTGCATATTTATTGATTAAAAAATAGAATTAAATGTTTGTTTGTTTTTTGTTATTTTCTTATATTTTTTTCATATATATATAAAATTGATTTAAATAAGCAAGTAAGAATAGTGTTGTTGTTTTTGTCCCCCCCGACACACACACACAAACTCCTTTGCCTTATGAAACAATAAAATACAGAGTGTGAACATATTTCAACATGACATGTAGTGTAATGTGACATGTATATTTAGTGATTTGGGTCAGTTTTAGACTTTCAGGTGTGCTTTTAGTTAGTCCCCTTTTTGTGTTGGATTATGTGCCAGGCTGATAAGTTGATAATAAATCTGTCACGTTAAGGTGATCGCACTCTACTATGTGACTGCATGAATGAGGAAATACAGACAGCTGCTTCAGGTGAAGCAGGAGGGCAGGAGTCATAGAGAGTCAAGAGTCTGTTACCCCAATAACTGAATCAGAGTTATTGAAATAACAGATTCTTTCTGTAATTGAAAACCCTCATCTCTGGGTTAACAAACTCAGAATTTGCACTACATTGTCTTTCTAAAACAGCTCTCTGGTCACCGATTCAAACCGGACTACCTGTTTCTAATTTCCAGTAAACTGAAAGTTAGTTTACTGAAAGTAAGAGTTGAAAAAAGGAAAACACTCCTTTCAGTGTCACTCGTTGTCTCACACTGAGCCCTCTGCTGGAGATGTTTCAGTGTAACACTGAATTCTGCTGGAGTTTTTCAAATAAATATGTTGGACAAACGATGAGAATGCATCCACTACTAATGGGTATTAATACATTTATAAATGCAGGGTTGTAAATCTTTAGTTTATATGTTACTTGATTTTTTATTTTTGTGTCATCAAATATTTGACTTTAACAAGCTTTTCATAATAACTAATGACCTGACAGGATTGTGTGTGTGTGTGTGCTTTCCCCTTGGTCTTTGTTAGTTTGTCTGCGTGTCATCATTCTTATTTGTCCAGCTTTTTTTTTTTTTTGCATATTTGTTTTTCCCTTCTGTTCTGCTTGTTCCAGATTTTTGTTTTTCTTGCACTTTAGTTGAACATTTTCTTGATCTGCACAGAGAGAACAATGATTTAAAAATGCATTCTTATGATTCTGTAGGGAGTGTCTTCAGGATAAGGTCATCTGATTGTTGGAGTTTTCTCTTTATTATAGTATTTATTGAAAATTTAACAGTGGTAGTAATAAATTAAAAGCAATGTTGAGTCTGTTTTTTTCAGCATCTACATCAATGTTCAAATAAGCCACTATGATAATTTTATCTCAACTAAACGCTAAAGCACATTAAAGTCTGCAGATATAAATTCTCTCTGTCATGGCTCTCACCATGGTTTTCTAAAACCTTAAAAATTTCTTTCTAACCCTTTCCAGACTTATGGATGTCAGTTACTGTGTTTCTAACTGTTTCATTAGAATGAAAATTAAAATTCCATTAAAGTCAACAGAATTAAACGGACTTCACATCTGCGGTGATCTATACATTTACTCTCATGTTTATTACTTACTGTTCATAAAAATATCTGCTCTGCTTTTAAAACATTGTGAAAAAACTAAATTATATTTTTAAATATTGCACAAAAATGTAGCAGCAGATTTTATTTTTTATATTTACTTTTATATTAATGAATGAGTAATAATAATAACATCTAAAACTCCCATGGGTCATGTTTCTGCTCTGAAAGATTGAACTTACAATTCTTTGAGTACAGTTTCCTAAATATACTTAAATACTTTTACTCACCCTTTTACTACAAAACTTTTAATTATATGCTGTGCTGTTTATGCAAAGCTTCTAAAAACGTCTTTCACCACTAGATGGCATGTTTCAGCTATTTTATAAATATAAAAAAAACAATGTTTTTATTGGAAGGGCCATCTAAGAATGGGCCATCCCCTCTGTGGTTATAGTTAAGCTATGACTTGGGTTTCACATTGCTATGACATGAAATAGCCCGTAATTCTTGCATAATTTTTTTCAGTACTGAAAATATTTTTCCCTCTGATCTCCATATATTCATTCTATGGATGCTGGAAATTAGTTTTTTCTTTATTCAGTTTAAATAAATCGGCAAAATTCAATTTTACATAGAAAGTGAGCAATTCATGAAGACAAAAGTTGAAATTAAAAAATTGACTTTCACTGAAAATGTATATAAATTCCCCTCTTGCCTCTGCAGATGGTCTATCCTGCAAACTTGAATCCTCTACTAGAGGCCTGGGAGCTTGAGTGTCCTGCGCAATTATCTTTGTCCTGGAACTGCACTCTTCTAGACAAAGATCTCTTATGTTGTTCCTGGGATCTGCTGGAGCCACTCACCTCGCTTGGGGGTAACTGCACCGAGTGCTTTAATTACCACTGTGAACACTGTTAACTTCACCCACCACATGTTCTCGAGCACAGGATCTTAGCTTGTCCATTCTCCACCACCCTAGGTGGTGTCCAAGCTAAGATTCTGTGGGACTCCCAGATACAGTTGGACAATATGGTGGCGACTAACTAACCGAATATAGTGGTGGTAGACAAGTAGAAGAAGACGTCCGTAGTGATAGATGTAGAGATATTGAATGATAGCAACATCAGGTAGAAGGAACACGAAAAGAAGTACTTGAGAAGTACTAAGGGATTAGAGAAGAGCTGGAAATGATGTGGAGGGTGAAGGTAACAGTGGTCCCAGTTGTAATCGGAGCACTAGGTGCAGTGACTCCCAAGCTAGGCAAGTGGCTCCAGCAGATCCCAGGAATAACATCCAAGATCTCTGTCCACAAGACCACAGTCCTTGGAACAGCTAAGATACTGCGCAGGACCCTCCAGCTCCCAGGCCTCTGGTAGAGGACCCGAGCTTAAAGGATAGACTGCCCACAGGTGTGAAATCAGCTGGATAGCATAGTGGTGACACTACACGCTTTCAGGTCGGTTCGATTCCCGACCACTGCATCTGTATTCATTAGGGGGTATAGGCTATAATAGGGTGCTAACAGAGAAACTGTGGTACTGCATGAGGAAATCAGGAGTGGCAGAGACGTATGTGCACATGGTTGAAGACGTGTGAGGACAGTGAAACAGTGGTGGGGTTTGCAGTAGCAGTGACATTGGGAGTGGGATCACATTAGCGGTTGGCTCTGAGCCCCGTCTTGTTTGCAATGGTGATGAACAGGATGACAGATGAGGTCAGGCAGGAATATCTGTGGACTAAGATGTTTGCAGATGACTTTGTGATCTGTAATGAAAGCAGGGAGCCAACGGAAGACAGTCTGCAAAAGTCAAGGCAGGCTCCCGAAAAAAGACAAATGAAAGACAGTCGAAGCAAAACAGGATGTGTGTGAAAACAAGAGTGAGAGAGTTGTAACAGTGGAGCTGCAAGGACCAGAGGTAGTGTGGGTAGATGAATTTAAATACCTGCAATCAACCATCCAAAGCAAAGGACAGTCCACAGGAGAGGTGACGGGGAGAGTTCAGACAGGGTCGAGTTGGGGGACATGAATGTTAGTGATATGATACATGCAAACAACTATAGACAACATGTAAATGCCAGTGCAGTTTCTCACTTTTCACAGCATTACAATATCATTAAAGCAACAACACATTTACCATTATACTAGCACCATATCTGTGTTCTGTGATCTGACATTTGATAAACAATAACGAAACTGCCTAGCATTCACACTTAGCATTTCAGCTCGGCTTTCAATACCATCATCCCAGACATTCTTATAACCTAGCTGGTAAACTTGGACTTCTCCCCCCCGCCACATGTGCATGGATCAAAAACTTTCTCACAAGCCGTTCACAATCAGTCAAGGTTGTGATCATCCACCCTGTCAATCAGCACTGGCTCACCTCAGAGATGTGTGCTGACTCCACTCCTATACACCATCTGCAGTGACTGCACCCCCTCGCATCCCTGCAACACCATCATCAAATTTGAAAAAGGTTCAGATCCATCAGGTGCAAAACCAATAGACTAAAAACAGCTTCTTCGTGTGGGCTGTCAGAACTCTTAATGCAAACTAAGAGTGTGAACAGACTTCTTCCATACAATCAAATACAACACTGCTATTGATTAACAATGTTGCTGCCATCCCATGTGCCATTTCTGTCTTTCCTTGTTCTGTGCAATATTTTGGTCTTTGTGCAGTCTTCTTGTCTCAGTGGAATTACCATTCCCATCCGAAATGACCATAGCCCCCCACCCTTATTCATTTATTATATTATATAACTGCCCTTCTATACAGCCCCACAATGTTACTGTTTCAATGTTTCTACATATACATCATGTATATAGTTTACTCACATACATGTATGTATATACACATATTTATTGCTTTTTCTTTTTTTATATTGTTTGCTTTACTTTTGCACCTTTGTGGTCCTGCTATCCAATTTCACTGTGCAAGAAACTGCACAAAGTTTTAAGTTCTAAGATGTACCCAAAATAAGAGTTCTGCTAACTGCAACACATTTGCTGCCAACTGCGACACATTTCCTGCAAATTGCAACACATTTTGCATTTATGCTTGACTTTATGCTATGCTTCCTCTGGAACTCTGCCATATTATAATCACTCTTTTATATATTCTGCTGCGTTTTGTAGCTTTTTTTATCTTGTATTTTGCCTATTTGTTAGATTATCTAGGTTTATCTGGAAATGCAAAAAATTCAGACTTGACAGTAAAATTCAAATAAGTTATGGAACACCTTGTCTTTGTAGTTTCTGGTACTGCTGGGTCAACTTAGGTTTGTCAGAAAGATGCTATGAGTCAAGCCTATGATTTGACCAGGTCAAAGTTTGATCAGATTTTCAGAGAGCCAAGGCAATTATAAAAGACCACCTCCACCCTAACCACCACCTCTTCAACATCCTGCCCTCTGGAAAAAGGTTCAGATCCATCAGGTGCAAAACCAATAGACTAAAAAACAGCTTCTTCATGTGGGCTGTCAGAACTCTTAATGCAAACTAAGACTATGTTCACACTACAAGTCTTAAAAAAAATAAATAAATAATAATAATAATAGATTATATTTATATAGCGCTTTTCGAGACCCTCAAAGCACTTTACAATGCTTAATGCTTGATCAAATCTGATTTTTTTGTCTGCTCTTTCACACTACAAATAAAATGTGACAGCAAACGCGCTCTGTGAACACTCAAAGAGGCCCGCATGCGCAAAAGAAGACGTCACACACAACGCGCTCGGTTTAGACCCAGACCAAACAGTAATGTTTGACTGATGGCCCTTAATATAAAGACTTGTTTCGGACTTTACGTTTCCCAATTTTGCTTTAAGTTATAAAGTTATTTTGTTATTTACATATGGCCTAATAATTATACTTATTGCTGTTTTAGAGAGGAGCGGTGCTTCAAAGGATAGTTGCAGATTTCTGTCAGAATCTGCAGCTTATACAGTACAAATAAAATGTTCACGTTTCTCCAACGTTGTCTTCCCAACAGTTTCACTAACATCTATACTGGATGGCTTTACTTTTGCACCTTTGTGGTCCTGCTACCCAATTTTGCTGTGCAAGAAAGTGCACAATGCCAATAAAAGTTCTAAATTTTAAGTTCTAAGATGTACCCAAAATAAGGCTACTTCCACACTAATTCGTTTCTGTTTGAAAACACATAGATTTCTCTCCGTTTTGGCCTCCCGTCCACACTGAGACGCCGTTTTCCTCAAGGAAAAACGCAACGTTTTGAAAACAGTCCCGAAAACGCATACATTTCAAAACGATGACGCATTTTAGTCATGTGATGTAGTCATGTGACCAATTAAACAAAGATAGCGGAGTGCATTATACAGTAGTTGTTTTGATTGCTCTCAATTTTGACATACATAAAAAAAGATTAATATCAGTTTGTACATGCTCCAGATAGTTTTTCTTCCAATTTTTAAACTCTCACTTGCTTTTGCGCATGCGCATTACTGAACGTAAGCGTTTTTGGCTCTTTCAATGTGGACGCACAACTCTGTGAAAACGACTGAAAACACTAGTGTGGATGCGGAGCGTTTTCAGACAAAAACGCTGTTTCCAAATCTACGTTCACATGTACCCAGGTATTTTTGAAAACGCAGATTTTTCTATGCGTTTGCACCTTTCGTCCACACGTAAACTGCGTTTTCAGTCACTGAAAACAGAGATTTTTAAAAACGCCTGCCAGGGTGGATATTTGATCACTGATGTGTTTAAATGCTTACATATACACACACAGTTACTGTCCCTTCACACAGGACTCCTTTCTGCTCCTATGCGCATATGTTTACGCTTTCCCACCCAGGCTTCTAGACTTCTGATTGGCCAACATTTCTACACGGTTAGGAATATATCGCCACCTGTTGCTTTGGCATGTTCCTAGCAGCGTTTTCCTTCATTTTTGCGTTTACATGTGGACGGGATTTTTTTCAAAAACAAAAACGGAAAATCTCCTTTTTCAAAAATACCCGTGTACGTGTGGACACCGAACGCGATAGAGGCGGCCAGAGCCTCAGGTTTACATGTAAAGTCAACGGAAAGGCGCGATGACCCGCGATTGCGGCTCCCGCGAAAATTCGGAAGCAGATTTGCGTCGCGAAAACGCCAAAACGCCTGAAACGCGCGTGAGTGTAGCGCATTTCAGGCGTTTGACTCGCGAAAAAAACCACGCGCGTGAGTTTTTGTGTTGCATTTTGTGCATACGCGCGTTTCGCGTCTTCCGCTCGAGTTGGAAAAATCTGAACTCAAGCATCAAATCGCGCCGCGACAACCAATCAGGAGCCCGGTGACGTGGCTGTTACCTAGTTCAAAGGGGCAGATGGAGGGGAAGGCTAATCAATGCGGTAGCAAACAACCCGGAGCTGTACGACACCAGCTGCTTTCTGTACCGAGACAGGAATAAAAAGGACCGAGCTTGGAGGAAGATATGTGAAGAGATCGAGCAACCTGGTAAGTTCATTCATTTCTCTTTTGAAAGTTTTCACTGACCTGGGGAAGCTGCACAAAAGCTAGCAAGCCACTGCTATTTTCCCACTGACGTACAAATACCGTTCTGCTTTTAGGCATGTTGTCATTTAAGAATATATTTTATTGTTTATTAATAAACAGCACACAGTGGTCCCGCTGTTCATCCGTCACTGCTTCGCTTTTTCGCTGATTTTTTATTGCACAGTACAGCATTGCATTCTGCAGCCTGATTGACAAATCTGCTCCGTGTCGTGTCTCCTGCGCTTGCCAAATTTATCACGTTTGGTTTTGATAACCATCACGTCCAATAGAAAAAACAGCACGAAAACACCCATAACTATGAGCCTCATTCGGAAATAGACACCTGCACCACGAGGGGAAAAGGCGCACGAAAGTGGCGGGCAGATGAAGACAAACCGCGGCATAATAATACTTTTACGTTTTGCAATCTACAAAGGTTTGCACTTTGAGAATCAATTGTGAGAACTGTGACCAATGTTCATGTGTGTGTGTGGGAAAAAAAGTGTATAAAGTGCGTGACCAGGGGCTAGTTATTCTGAGAACCCCTGCTGCAATAAATGAGGGACCACTGTCTACTCTATGATTATTATATTCAACCTGTTAACATTTAATACTGTATTGATAGAACCAACTGATTCTGCAGCAGAGCATCCCCTGTTGCTTCTCCTGGCTGCCCAGTCCCTGAGCTCCTGCTGCTGCACCCACAGATATGTACAGCAAGCACTGATGCCTTTTTACTAAGTGGGATTACCTTGTGATCACCTTTACTAAATATCTACAACCGATCTGATTATATCCTGTTTTTGTTTTGTTTTTTTCAATGTTGAAATTAAAATCTAGTAGCAGCCTTCTCATTTCTTTGTGTTTTGTGCTGTTTTACAGGCCCACAGGGGAGGACGGCTCCGAGGCAGATGAGGGACGGGTCCCAGGACGGTCCATCGGCGGTGGAGCTGGCCATTCTGGTATCCCTGAAGAGTCCACACCAGTCTCCAATGGAGCAGTTCCTCCTCAGCCTTGTTCCTGCTCTGGAGAGCAGCTGGTCCTTTTTATTCCTGTCTCTCTGTAAATTCTTATATTTTATATATTTATGTTTAATGTTTTTCTGTTTGAGAATTTTAATATTATTTCAAATAAATTTTTATAATAACTAATGTCTCAGTTCTACTACACAGCAAATGTTGGCACACGACTTGACACATGTAGAATTTATTTCATATTATACTAATGGCAAAATATACTAATACAGTGGGATGCAAAAGTTTGGGCAACCTTGTTAATAGACATTATTTTCCTGTATAAATCGTTGGTTGTTACAATAAAAAATGTCAGTTAAATATCATACAGGAGACACACACAGTGATATTTGAGAAGTGAAAAGAAGTTTACTGGATTTACAGAAAGTGTGCAATAATTGTTTAAACAAAATCAAGCAGGTGCATAAATTTGGGCACCACAAAAAAAATGAAATAAATATTTAGTGTATATCAATGTGTGTGTCTCCTATATGATATATAGGGTGCCTTTGTCTGGACGTGCTTCCCATCCAGAGCTGCACAGCACAGAGGGAAGTTCCAGCGCTCCTGGAATCCCTCTGTGATGGACCACCAGTCTCCAGGTGAAGGCACAGCCATGAAATCGTCCACTAGACAGTCCCAGATGGCCGTCGCTGCCTGGGGGGTGATCTGGCTCACCGTGGACACACCGACTCTGTAACTGAACGCTTGGTCGTGAAAGAGTCCCCGGTGACAAGGAACCTGGACAAAATTGTTCCCCGAATTTTCGCGGGAGCCGCAAACGCGGGTCAGCGCGCCTTTCCATTGACTTTACATGTAAACCTGACGCTCCGCCTGCCTCTATCGCGTTCGGTGTGAACACAAGAGTCCTGAGAGCAAAATGTGTTGCTGCTATCAGAAAGATGCTATGAGTCAGGCCTATGATTTGACCAAGTCAAGGTTTGATCAGATTTCCAGATAAGCACAGTGTGAGTGCAGGTCAGCAGGGAAGTGGTTATTTTCATGCTCAGGTGTGAAATAAGGTAGCAGGACATAGTGTGAGTACGGCCTTAAAGTCATATACTGTTACACACAATTTGGAGAATGATCCTGCAGATATATAACATGTTTATCTTGTGTGTCTCATTAATTGAAATCCTGCAGCTAGGATAGCTAGGAAACAACTATTATAATACAGGTTAAAGGCATCCAGCTCATTTGGGGGAAGACAGAGACATTCCCAGCCAGTCAAGATATAATGTCTCCAGTGAATCTTGGGTGTGCTCTGGGGCCTCCATCCTGTAGGACAAGCCCAAAACAATTTGCCTAGAAGGCGTCCTTTAGGCATCCTAACCACATGCCCCAAATACCTCATCTAATAAGGCATGGAGGAGCAGTGGCTGTTCTCCAAATCCCTCTCAAATGAGCAAACTCCTCACCCTTTCTCTAAAGGAGAGCCCATCCACCCTTTAAAGAAAACTAATCTGCATTCCTTGTGTCTAAAACACATACAAAAGTAGATTGAACATAAATTGAACATAAATTGGCAGCTTTGCTTTTACATTCAACTATCTGGTTACCACAACAGATATGTACAATGTCTGCCCTCCTCTTTCTATCTCACGCTCCTCCTCCGCTTGGGCCAGTAACTCGCCCCTGACTCAGAAAGAGCACTCCACCCTTTTCCAGCAAAAATATGTAATCTCCATCTTGGAAGTTCTGATTCTCATTCCTGCTTCACGCTGCTCCAGTGCAAGGAGGTCATGACCTAATGAATCCAACAGAAGCACATCATCTACAGAAAGCAAAGATGAAATCCTGAGGCCACCTCTGTGAATCACCACCTTATAACATCGGAGGGGTTTGTGATTATAAGAGATGTGTTGTCTCTCAATATGCTCAAGGTAGGTTCTCCCAAGGCAAACCGGTCCTGGGCAAAAGACCAGACAAATTCTGACAACCCCTATGACAACAACACACACAAAAAACAAATCAAAGGTCCATTTCATTTCCATTTCCCTGACTCCTGGCATTTGGCCTGCATTCCTGTCATGGCTGGTGATGACCACAGCCTGTCATTAAGCAATTTGGTTTCTAGCAGGTTGGACCCCAGAAAACAGTTTTTCCCTCTGTTGTTACAAGCCGACCCTGCTGCTGTCTTGTTGTTATCTTGTTGCTGTTTTGTCGACTTGTATTGTTTGGTTATTCATTGTGGTTTACATTGTCTTGTGCTGCCTTGTTTCGTGTTAACTTTTTGTTTTGTTTTAATCGTGCCGCAGGTGTGTGTGTGTGTGTGTGTGTGTGTGTGTGTGTGTGTGTGCACTCCTTTTTTTGTTTTGGTTTTTTGTATATTATTTACAGAGTTGTTACTTGTTCCTTATTGCTTCATTTATATGTTTATTTTGCTCTGTCTTGTGAATAATGAGCCTGTGTGCCTTTGTAACTGTTAAAACATTTGCACTGGCTAATGTAATATTTCCTGAAGTGTAACTCCACCCCTGGTGGTGTAATCAGTACCATTTAGTTAGAAAATATATGTGTCAGTGTAAAAAATAGCAAGAAAATAAAATACTATATTAAATTTACCAACTAAATTACTAGGAACTCTTTTTAGTTTAAACATCAGAATGATGGGTACGCTCAATTCATCATAAAAAAAACCAATTTCTTCAGTACCAGCCTAATAAATTTTAATGACTTTAAAGATATAATTTCTATATTGAAAATACAAATATGCAAAATTAAATGAATTGTGATCTAAATGCAGAAGTAAAAGGCTTAAACATTACCTAGATGTGAATATACAAATTGTGGGCGTCACATTTTCAGTTTATTTCCTGTCAAATTTCTACTTCTACGAAGCAAAGCAAAGATGTGGAGCCTTCAAAACCTGCTGTTTACCATCTGTAGTAAGTTGTTTTAATGACTAAATAAGTAAATAGATGAAGATTAAAGGTAAATCTAGATTAAACGTATAACTATTTATTTGCAGTGCCACACCTTTTGTTGATTTTGGTATTTTCATTAGTAATAGCAATGCTAGTATGAGTGCTGAAATGACAAAATAAATGAAATATTTTTTATACTGTCTTTTCTTTACAGTTGCTCTGAGATGTGTGACCAGTGCAGAAGAGGTGATCCATGTGACTGGATATGTGGGGAGTAAGGTTGAAATTTCCTGCTCCTATGATAAAGGTTACGAGTCTTATGAGAAGTATCTGTGTAAGAACGATTGTGGCAGCGATGATGATGTTCTTATTAAAACATCTGAATCACGGAAAAACAAATACAGGATCAGTGATGAGAAAACAGCACGAATCGTCACAGCAACCATCTATGATCTTCGTTCTGTGGATGCTGGGAAATACTGGTGTGGCGTGAGCAGAACTGGAATAGATATCTACACCGAAGTCGAGCTGAAATTAGTCCAAGGTAAATAAACCTTTCCCAATATTGAATTATATGTTGAATTGAGGTAAAATCATATGTATAAACCCGTTGTTATTGTATAGGTTACAATGTAACAACAGACAAAAACATAACTGATAAAACATTACTTAAATTAAATGCTATAAATATGACCTGCACCTCAGTTTTAGCCATTATAAATGTTTCAGTTTAGTTCAGGTTTTCTTAAGATCCATTACATATAATTTTGTTACAGCAAGCTAAATAAATAAAACGTCATATCTCTATTCTATGACTGTAGCGTGTCTTCTAATGCTGTTGATCTTTTTGACAGACAGCTGCTGTAACAGTGTGACAAAAATTGAAAGTTATGCAGGATATTCAGTGTCCTTCAGTTGTCCGTATCAGTCCCAGTACCAGAACAACCTGAAGTACATCTGCAGAGGAACACGGCCCTCCATGTGTCTGCAACAGGCGCTAATCACCTCTAAAAAAAAAAAAAATTGGACGATTCAGTATGTTAACACAATTCACAACAAAGATTAGCAGTTTGACCCAAAGTGATTCAGGGCGTTACCTTTGTGGTATCCAAAGAAACTCTGACCTGCATCTTTTCTATGCTTTTGAGCTGAAAGTTAAAGGTGAGCATTCATAGTAACGTCTCATTATATCAGCTGACAGAAAACACTGCTTTCTGTAAAATTAATACATTTGTCTTTTTGACAGACCACTGCTGTGATACTGTGACCAATATTGAAAGTTATGAGGGATACTCTGAGTCCATCAATTGTCCTCATGAGAATCAGTACCAGAACAGCCTGAAGTACATCTGCAGAGGAAACCAGCCCTCCACATGTCTGCAGGATGCACTAATCACCTCTAACAACAGAGAAAATGGTCGCTTCAGACTTAATGATGTAAAAATGCCAAGAATATTCACAGTGACAATTAGCAGCTTGACCCAAAGTGATTCAGGGCATTACCTTTGTGGTGTTCAAACAAACTCTGACCATGATGTTTTCTCTGCTGTTGAGCTAAGAGTCAAAGGTGAGAGGTCATAGTAATATCTCATTATACCAACCAGAAGAAAACAGCTTCTTCTAAAAGACTCTTTAAAAAAGTTGAATATTTTATGAGTCTTTAATAGTTTTTCTCTTTCATTCTGACAGTGTGGTGCTGTGTCACATCAACTGAAATAACAGGTACTGTGGGACAGCCACTAACTCTGCAGTGCCCTTATCCTTCACAACATCGGGATAACAGGAAGTTCCTCTGTAAGGGAGACTACCGCAACAGCTGCAGAGACATGGTGACGAGTAAAAGCAGATTCGCACTACAAGGCGGTATTTATTCCAACTCTTTCTCAGTGACGATCACAAAGTTAGAAGAAGAAGATGCTGGGACATACTGGTGTGGGTCAGACTCACAGTGGAGAGTTGGAAACTACACCAAGATTCAGCTGTCAGTCGGTGAGATGAATACATTTAAATTAAGGAAAAATGGACAGAGCTATGAGTTACTACTATTTAAGCATAACTACAGCTGGTGATTCAGTTATTTCTAGTGTGATAGAATTATAACAACTCTGCCTTCATAGTGTTTCACACAAAGCACATAATATATGCCAAACAGAACTAGAGGCCAGTTTTTTGTGGGGGGGTTTTTTTTTTACATCTTCTTTACTGGCTGGTTTTTCTACATTAATTAAGTAATTAATTAATTAACAGTTTAATTTCAGTTGTGTGAATAATTTAAGATTCTTGGGGTATCAGTCAGGACCCTCTGCACTAGTCATTCTACTAAAATGTGATTCTTGTGTTAAAATAAAGTTTCTAAGAGAACTAAGAGGGTTTTTTTTCCTCCAACAGTCTTTCTGCAGCATACCAGCACTGTACCTTCTACAGTAAAAACTCCTGGAAAAACTGTACCTTCTACAGTAAAAACTCCTGGAAAAACTGTACCTTCTACAGTAAAAACTCCTGGAAAAACTGTACCTTCTACAGTAGAAAGTCTTGTAAAAACTTCTACAATGAAAACTCTTGGAAAAGCTCAAACACAAACTCCTGGTCAACCTGTTAAAGGTACAGTATATACAATATGTGTTTTTCATTTCATTAATGTTGTGAGGTCAAGTATGTTATCACTCCATAAGCTTTGGTTACTTTTATTTTTTCATGGCTACAGTTACAGTAAGTCCCTTGGGGGTGAATGTATGTCACACCAAAATGACCCTAAGTGCAAAAACAGCTATGGTTGTGTGCACCAGTAGTCAACAGCTGCAACTATTAATAAAATATAATCTAAACCCACAGTTCTGCTAAGTGTCTTTAAGAAAACCATAAAAAGGAAGTTTGTATTTTTACTGCATTCTGCTTTTCAGATTCAGCACTTTATGTTCCTTTCACCGTTCCCCTTGTGCTGCTGCTATTGATGGGCATCTTTGTGGTTGTAGTTTACAAGTGGAAACATTACAAAGTAAAAGGTATATTTTACATTCATACACATGCAGAAAGTCATCCACTCAAATGTGCATGCGAAAAGAGCATAACCGTGTTTTCTGCTGTGTGTTTTCAGAAGATGAAGCCCCTGTGGACAGAAATGCACCCAAGGCAGAAGGTTTAGAGGAAGTGATTGATGCGATGGAAAATGATGTAAGAAAACTAAAGTACAAATTGTGTCATATCTATAACATGTCTCACCATAAACTTACAGGATAAAACGAATTGATTCTTAGTTGTGTTTAATACAATACAGTGCAAAAGTCTCGAGTCATTTTGTTTAAAAAGGCCCAGACTTGTAATTTTTTAAAATTGCCCTTAAGCCACAGTTCTCCGGGAATTCTGAAGGTCTTTCAGAGTTATTCATTGGGTGTGTTTTTTTTTCCATTCAGTTTCAGTCCGGTCCTTGTGTCTGACGTATTCTAACTCAAGATGTTTGGTTCTGAAGCAAAGTATTGAATAGAGGCATTGATAACTGTCAGTCCATTTTGTTTATGGGTTTTCTCTCTAACCTCATTATTCTTGAGAGCATTATATCTCAGAGATCCCTGGAGGAAATTACCTACAGAATCTTAGCTAAATGCTCCCAAAACCGTTCAACAACCACCAAACACAGTCAAGACAGCAAAAGATGTAAACACAAAGCACGGATTGTTCAACATACACAGATATGCTGTTAAGTGCTGAAAGCAGACATCTCAAAGATTCCGAAACTGTAACTGCCCAACCAAAATTCACTGAAGCAGCAGCAAAAGACCAAAACTACACTTCACATTTGGAAAAACATTGTAATGAATTCCCTGTAACTTTTGGTATGTTTCTTCAACCATGATAGAATCGCACTTGCTGCAGAGCTCTCTGTGTAGTTCGAGAACAGTTTCCCATCAAAAGTCTCTATTTTGTGCCTTTTCCCTTGCTTATTACACACCAATCTACTGTTATGTACAATGTTGTTGGTTGCGGATTTTTAATTATTTTAATTAAATGACCTCTGACAAAGCCTTATTTCTGCTATTCAATGCTGAAGAAATTAAAACTTTCACAGATTAGGCCAAATTCTGCCAAACTACAAAACCTTCAGCTATGTCCCTAATAAAACCTCTGTAACTCTGATATTGCTGAGGTGAAGCAGAGCAATCTTTGCCCAGGTAATGTCCATATATTGATTTGTGGGTTCCTTCAGTTTTTAATCTACTGCAGCATATTTTTAGCGGGTTATATGCTATAGAAGACCAGGCCAGGAAAAACTTCTGTATAGTTTTTACCTTTCTTTTGATACCAAGATTGTTTACAGAGTTTGTATTTGCAGAGAAATGGTCAATTCACCATTGGAATGTGATTTTTAAACAGGAACCTCAGAAACATCCCTGGGGCTTAACAGACTAACTCAAGAATAAAAAACTCTAATTATGTGAATAGTCAACCAAAATAATGGAAAAACCTTTAAAATTAAAGACAAATTAAAATCAGTGAGCACTGACATATCATATGCCATAAAACTTTTCTAACCATTTCTCAATACCGTAAATCAAGAACAAGTGAAACCACTTTTAGTCAGTCATTTAAACTTATTTAAATCAGTGACTGCAACACTGGGTAGTGACTGAAAGAATGACATCACAAGTAAATGTGGTGGAAAATGAAGTCTTGCAGCCTTCTCCTTTAGAGGTATGTGCGGAGTTCAGTAATTCGAGTTGGGCTCGGAGCAATCCTGCTACACCTCAACAATGAAAAATGTCTGGCACCATGCAACTTATTTGCACTAATTTCAATTCAGTTTATTATAAAACAAAATCACAAAAGTAGTCACACCTCAAGGCACTTGAGTAAATGTAAGTTGAGATTTATAAGCTTGCCTGTGTGTGTGTAATCATGAGCGTATAGCCATTGTTATACTCATTGGTGGAAACTTGCATTAAAAAGGCAACTTTAGTTTGAATGCAGGAAAATACTTTTTAAAATCTTTGCTTCATAATAGATTCCAAAATACATAACTAACATTGCGTGTGTTAATTGGTGTCTGAATAGATTTATGGAAACCAAGAAGTTGTGATGTACTCGAAGAAGCAGACCTCCAAACAACAGAGTGCCTGTGCCCAATATGAAGATGAAGAACAAGACTATGAAAACTTCACAATATCTGAAGACATCTACTGTAATGAAAATTTCCACAAAGCCAATAGAAAATAAACAGTCTAAGGAGTTTGGAAAGAAACATGTCTGGACTTTAGAGAATTCCACCAATTGCTCTTAGAACTGAAGACGCTTCTCGGATGAGAGATAAAACATGTTCAAGAAACTTCCAGATGCTTTTCTTTCCAGCTCCTTAGACTGCGAAGACCTGGATGAACCTTCACAGACATAAAATAAACAGAGTGTTAATTTGAGGTCAAACCGTTGGTCTTACCTGTATAGAGATTAATCTACTTGATTGATCATTAACAGTTACACAACAAATCTTAACATACAGTGATCCAGCCGTCTTATTTTCTCAGTGAAACTTTGTTGTGTTTTCTGTTTTATTATCACTTCTTACTCTTTTGCTATTAGCTTTAACTTTTATTGCTTAGTGTTAACAGCAATCTGCAGTCTTTTCATGAAATTGAACTCAAATGCAAACGACTAACACAAGTGCAAAGTAAATAAATAAGCAAAGCAAAATGAATTCCAATGTTGGACCATTTAGTAATACGTTTTATAGCACAGTCATTTTTAAATCTTTTGTTTATTTTTGCCCTATTTTAATGTAAATTGCTACATTGTCAGAGTCCTTCAGTTCCAGATATTTGGGCAGAAATCGAGCAGTGAAATGTTATGTTTACTAATTGCAATTTTCATGTAATTTTTTTTTTCTGTTTGTTGCAACTGAAAATTACCAGGTGCAGTGCTTTTATTTTATTAACATGGTAATGCTGTATTTAGCTTAAATTTATGATAACATTATTATATTTTTATTATTATTGTACATTTATTATTACTTCATATCATTAGTTGACATAAATTAGCCTTTTGCCTTAGTAAACAAGAGCATAGCACTATATTCCCGAGATATGTAAAGTAAAAATAAAATACACTGAAAGAAAAGGAACAGAAAAATCCACAAAACTCTTGACCTGATCAGTTACTCAAACTAATCCAACCTTTTCAGATTTGTAGAGAATTTGTTGCTGCTTGACTAACATCATGAACTTTATTTTTTTCCACCTCCTCTGAAGAAAATTAAACATTTTTTTCAAAAGTTACACTTTCAGTGTCACTTGTTAATGTGTCACTGTGAGCACTCTGCTGGTGCTGTTTTATCACTTCAAATACCCTCTTCTCTTGGATATTAGCATATATCACTGGTGAGACTGCTTAAATCTATTTGTGAGTGAAGAAGTAATCTCTGAATTTGTGGAAATGTTGACACAAGTTGTTGTAGCATTCAGTCCTTCACTCTGACAAGTTATCAGCCAACATTAACGAGTTTGCTCAGCATACTACATCCCAAAACTGCAAGGTTGCAGCTCACAGTCACACCTACCTGCTAATCACAGAGTAAAAAATGTTTAATTTTACTCAACAGACCTTGAGTACAGACGTCTTGTACTAGTTGTGCTACATAGCAAAATGTGCTGAAGAGGTCTGTTTTGAAAGAAACAGCTGATGAATTGTCAAAAAAAAAGTCTGAAAAAATATGTAGAAAAGTTACCAAAAGTTACTTTCTGTGTGGAGTTTGAATGCTGTTTCCAACCTTGTATGGGTTCTCTCTGGATTCTTCCCACAGTTCAAAGACACGCTATGGTTTACCCTGCCCTTTGGCCTATGACATCTAGGATACATTCCAGACCCTGAACTGGATAAGAAAATGGATGGATGGATTTTTTCCCCCTAGTTATTTAAAGACTATGGCACTACATGGTGAGGAGCTAATGAGCTTTAAACTATGTAAACTGGCAAACTCTGATAACACTAACAATAATGAACCTGATCCTGGCTAGATATAGTTCAGCTCATTTCAACACACAGCTTGAGCTCTTGAACCAGTCTCTAGGAGAGGGCCTGAATTCTGTTCAAATCTGGAGTTGCCCTTTGTGAGAGGCGGCAGGCAACAGCTGACAGTTCAGAATACCCAGACCTCTTGAATTTACTTTGTGTGGGGACTCTGTCATCTTACAAGGAGACATTAACTCTCACATGAACAATTAAGAAAACCTGGAGGGGCATGAAAGAGACAGACTCCCTGATCTAAACCTGAGCAGTGTGCTGTTATTGGACTTCTGTGCAATAAATAAAAGTTAGCTGAAACCATATTTTTCCTATAACTAATTTCATGCTGAAAACATAAGAGTGTCCACAAGTGCATGTGGAACGAGTAAAACCTAGGCTGCAAGTCGACCTGAATTTACAAAACTTTGGAATACAAGGTATGTTTTTTGTTTTTTCACAGAGAGTTTTACAGACAAGAAGCTTGCCTTAAAAAATAAATGCACTGAAAAGGAGACAAATGGAAGTGAGTAGAGGCAAGAGAGAACGCGTGAATGACAATGAGACAGGTGTAATGGTCACTTTTAAGACTGTTTTCTGAATATTAACAAACCAGGAAATTAATGAACTGAGAACACAGCACAATAATCTTCAAACACAAATGTTTCTCAGATATACAAAATTAATTTCATGCAATGTAGCTGTTTCACTTTTTTTAACAGTGATGTTTATGTAAAACGTTTGAATACTTCCTCTACCATAAGAGGATATATGTCAGCTGTTTCAAAAATGACTGCTACTTACTTTTAGGGAAAGCCCAAGTAAGAATGCTCTACCTCCTCTGTGTTAAAGGTCGAATTCCACCCCTCCTTTCAAACTCCTGTGGCAAGAAGGGACTCCTATTGTGTGCATAATATTGTGTGCAACGCGAAGATGTGGAGCCTTCAAAACCTGCTTTTCATCCTCTGCAGTAAGTCCTTTAAATGAGTAAATATATAAAGATTAACAACAGATGTAGTTTGAATGGTACATTTTACTTTTTTAGTATTGAGGAGCTGTATGACACAACCGGTATTGTTCTTGGTAATGTCTTTATACAACAATATCATTGCTATCACGACAGCTGACATGACAAAATTTAAATTATTTTGTTGTTTTCACATTATCTTTCTAGTTTCTCTGAGATGTGCGACCAGTGCAGTAGGGGTGCTCAATGTCACTGGATATCTGAGAAGAGAGGTTAACATTTCCTGCTCTTATGATCCGGGTTATGAATCATATGAGAAGTACCTCTGTAAGAACAGTTGTGGCAGGGGTGATGTTCTTATTACAACAACAAACCCAGTGAAATATAAATACATGATACATGATGACAAAATAGCACGAATCTTCACAACGACCATCTCTGATCTTCGTTCCATGGATGCCGGGAAATACTGGTGTGGAGTGAAAAAATTTTTGAAAGATGTCTACACTGAAGTCGAGCTGAAACTAGTAAAAGGTAAACAAAAACTTGGTCAAATTCTGTTGCACACTGAAAGCGAGTTACAGGGATTCAGGAGTTACAGTTAAAGATAAGGAATTCATAGATAGTATCTGTTTGTTCAGCATTATCTGTTTCTCTGCTGTAAAATTTAAACCACTATATGAGCATCAAATGATGGAAAACAGTCACAAGTTTAGAAATGTAAACTTCCTCATTGAGTTGAATATAAAATCCTTAAGTTTTATATACAGCTGTTTGTGTAACATGTCTTCTGATGCTTTTACCCCTGTTGACAGACCGCTGCTGTGATACTATGACCAAAATTCTGAATTATCAGGGATATTCAGAATCCATTAGTTGTCCGTATGAGCGTCAGTACCAGAACAGCCTGAAGTACATCTGCAGAGGAAACCGGCCCTCCACATGTCTTCAGCAGGCACTGATCACCTCTGACAACAAGGAAAATGGACGATTCAGACTTGATGATGATAAAATGTTAAAAGAATTTACAGTGAACATCACCAGTTTGAGCCAAGAGGATTCAGGGTATTACCTTTGTGGTGTCCAAAGAAACTCTGACTTGGATGTTTTCTCTGCAGTTCTGTTGGAAGTTGAAGGTGAGCAGTCAAAGCTACAGTGCATTTAATTACCGTACATCAGTTGAATATTTGATAATTCTGAAATAATCTTTTTCTTTCATTTATACAGAGTTCTGCTGTGTCAAATCAACTAAAATAAATGGTACTGTGGGGCAGCCACTAACTTTGCAGTGTCCTTATTCTCCACAACACCGGGATAACAGGAAGTTCCTCTGTAAGGGAGACCAGCACAACAGCTGCATGGACATGACCAATCAAAGCAGGTTCACTGTCCATGATAATGTTTCTTCCAGCTCTTTCTTGGTGATGATTGCAGAGCTGGAAGCAGCTGACGCTGGGACATACTGGTGTGGGTCAGATTCACAGTGGAAAATTGGAAACTACACCAAGATGGAGCTATCGGGTGAGTTGGACACTTTTATACGGGATAATGTAATGAATAGATTTGTATGCTATGTTCTTACTTAAGATCAGTTCAGTTGTCGAACCACAAACTTACCGCTGCTGGTAAATCACTCTGAAATAATAATTGTTGGAACAGGTATTCACTGCCACTTGTGAATTAAATTCTTTGCATGTAAATTCAAAATCAGTGCTAAGAACTCAGCAACCACGCATGCAAGAAGTCATCTGTTTGCAGATTCACACAGTTGCAGGTAACTCTGCTTTTGAAGCTGAATCCTGGCTTCTCCAATCAGCTAGCTTTATATAGTTTGAAGAGTGGAGGCCAAAGTATGAGGGATCCTAGTGTGAATGGTCACTTTCAAAGTAGTGATGCCACAGACTCTGTGATGTACTGATTAAGGTTACTGTTCTAAACCCTATGGCAACAACATAAGCGCTGTTTTAAACCATATTTGTTTACAATTACAGAAAATTAGTTTTGCTGAATTAACTATTAACACTTATATTGTTTGCTCTTTAGCAGTCAATTCCTATTCCATATGTTCAAAATTGTAAGTCATTTTTGCTAGTCGTTCATGTCTTTATACAATGAAAAGGCTTTTCATTGTATTTTTTGCCTTTTAATAGCCTTATTTCTTCGTCATTTATAAACTCTCATAACATCTTGAGTACAATCGACAGCTACATTAAATTCACAAGATCACACAAGATTTCAAACTGCAGGAAAATCACTGGAGTTATGAAAGACAGAAAACTACACACACACCACGTGTATGCTATCGCTATGTATTATGGTTTAACCTGTCAAGGACAATAGTGTACAGAAAATTCTGCATCAAGCCTTGTAATTCATAGCTTTCCTACTTTTGTTAAGCCTCAATTGACAGCTTGTGGCATGATGGTTAGTGCTGTTGCCTCAAGCAAGAAGGTTCTGGGTTCAAATCCACAATCTTGCTAGTGTGCAGTTGGTTCCCACTGGGTATTCTGGTTTCCTCCCACAGTTAAAAGTCATGCAGTTATTAGAGATAGATTAATGTGAGTGCAAATGATTGTTTGTCTCCATGTGATAGACTAGCAAACTCTCCAGAGTTTACCCTGCCTCTTACCCTATCACTTCCAGGTTATGGCCCAGCCCCCCTGCAATCCAGATAAAGGAAGATAGAAGTTGTTGTAAACCCATTAAATTTTTATGTTAACCAGACTCTAGACTTTGTTGAACATTATGTAATATGAAGACAACATGTAGTATTTAAGTGACCAAGTGAAAATTAATGAATGGGGTGAAAGTTATTGAATAGTGTTGGAATAAAGTGACAAAATTGTGAAGGATCAAAAAATTCCAAGAGCTCAACTTACTTCATCTAAACATGTGTCAGTCATGTTTTATCAACACAATATGCACAGGTTTATTGAATATGAATAAGTTGTGTTAAAAACTGTGTCAACTTTGAGGGTCATATCACTGTGTACTGTACACTTCCTGTACACTTCTCTTTGCTACAGTATCAGGAAAACAATTGTGAAGGACTTTTTGGCACCATGAAATCTAGAACAAAACCTTTGCTCTCAGCATCTAGAAGTATAGCAAGGAACCAAAGACGGTATTTCTGGTTGCGTTGCAACAGTAGTGCTGATCTAGACAGTGGTTGTGCCTTTTTCCTATATTTTAATTTTTAGTTCGATTCAGTTGACTGGAACAACAGTTTGGGATTCTTGTAGGATTCAAAATATCCCTTCAGTCGTGCCATGTTGGCATCAACATCATAGGCTGAAACATAGAACAGAGCAATCCCACAGATGTGTGAGTTGCCGTGGTCATTTTTTTAATGTCATTGTTGAAATAAAGTTGCTTTCTCCTACAGCTTTTCTGCAGCACACTCTGGGAACTCTGGAAACAAATAACCCAGGTAAAGCTAAAGATACAGTATATGTGTCTGTTAGTTAGCTGCTAAATGCTATGACAACAGTAATAGCAAAATAAGTACATTTCCACAATATAATTAGGGTTAACATGTGGTTTTGAGTGCATGCTGGGCCTAATTCAAGCTAATGTGAAAAAAAAAATTCTAATTCAAATTAAAAATCAAATGGATGTGTGCATCAATGCAACACTTAAGTTAAAATACACATAACTTTTAATAAAAAGATAATGAAACCATTATGTAAACTAAGCCCACAGTTCTGCTGTTATGCCTGTGAAAATTGAATGCTTTGGAAAATGCTTGCTTTAAAAATGCTTTTACAGTGTTCTGTTTTATTTTTTTTTTTCCAGCACTCTATGTGGTTTACATTGTAACCCCTGTGCTCCTACTGATGTGTGTCCTGTTTATTCTTTATAAGTACAGACGTTCCACAGTTAAAGGTATCATTTACATTCATATACACAGAGAGATCCTTACATTCAAATATGGAAAAGCACGCAAAAAAGTGTAACCAAATCTAATGCTCTGTTTTTAGGTGATGAAGCCACAAGCAGAAATACCCAAAATAAGCTATAGAGCTCAGAGGAAGCGATGGGGGCAGCAGAAAGTGGAGTAAGAGAAGTTTAAAGCCTTAATAGAGTTTTGTTTCTTTAATACACTTAATTATAAATATAGGGCATAAAATAAATGACTGATTTTTATTTTTAGTTGCATTTAATATGTAAAATGTATTTGTAATGTAGCACAACTGGAATTTCATGAAGTCTCCCATTTGGAGTCATTGCCCATACATTTTTATTTTTGATGCTGAGAAAATAGCAAAGTGATGTATGAATGTTGATGAAGTCCACACTATAGCATGGGTTCAGTCTCATTCTGTGACAGTGGGCAAACAGCTGAAAGTCACAAAGGTCAGTATAATTGCAATTGGAAACTTGAATTATGTATTCAAGAAAATAACTTATGTACAAGAGAAGTGCTTCCCTGGCCTTGTTTAAGTTCTATGTGGGTTTCTGACATTAATTGTTGATGAATGAGTATATCATAGTGCAGTCTTTTATTGTGACACATAGGGGAGGCTATCGGCCAGCAGCCTGCACTTACACTAGAGAACCATGGATACATAATTTATGTGCTGCTGTTTTGATAATTTCAGTCTTTGTGTTTTAGATTCTGTATTTAAAGAAGTATCAACTGTTTGTACTTTCTTCAGTTTTCTTTAAATATATTACAATTCTGGAGAGACATACGTGTATCTTCCCTCAGTAGTGGAGGTATACACTTGTATGCAATGACATACAATGACAAACATTCTACACTGGCTGTAGTGCTACAATAGAACATTCAAAAATGTTTCCATGAAATCCCAAGTGTCTGTAATACATGTCACTCATAGTTCTGTTTATTGTGTTGTTGTTGTTTTTAATGGAACTCAAGAAGCTGAGATGACTGGTAGCCACTATGAGGATATCGGTGGAGATGAAGTATCTATCAAAACTTTACCAGAAAAAAAAAAAATCTACCGTGATACAAAATTTCAGCAGAAGACTGTTTTGTTTTTTGCTTGATTTTCATAACAAAATCTGCTGTTTTTATAAAATTGTAGAAAAACCAGAATATAAATTATCAACATGAGTGTAAAGAGAATTAATAAGCAAAGCAAAAAAAAGTGCATGGAATTAATTTTAAGTTTAACAGTAGAATTATTTTTGTTTTTCAAAGCACCTCCAGCCCGTTGCAGACGGACATCCTTCAGAGGAGCCAGGAAATTAAACTTCCTTCCTTAGCTTTCAATGTCACTGCTATTGTGTAGCAGTGAATACAGTTATTGTGGTGGAGTATTTAAATAAGTGTATTGGAAAAGAATCCTGTTACTCATGAACTGTTATCAGATTCTCTTCATGTGTGTTAATTTTAAAAGCTAACTTTATAAAATTAATAATAATAACTCCCATTTTAGAGATAGAACATAAATTGCTATTTAGAGAGTAAGTTGTTTAAAATAGTAGGTTTGATTTTCCTGACTAACTATCATGGACTTTCCAGATGACAGAAATATATATGTGTGTGTGTGTGTGTGTGTGTGTGTGTGTGTGTGTGTGTGTGTGTGTGTGTGTGTGTGTGCAGTCTCCTGGAGAAGCGGGGTAAAGGTAGCTGAGGTAGTGTGTCAGAGAGGAGGATGCTGGAAAAAAAACTCCTCAGCTTCGGGGACAGTCCATCTCACCGTCTCACCTCATGCATTAATTTTATTCACTGTGTCACTTTCTGCCTATTTGCACTGTGATAGCTTAGTTGGTGTAAAGTGAATCCTGTGACTTTATTTTTAATTGCACTGACTATATAAAAGGCACACCAATTTCCTTTTGGATTAAAAAAGTTCTAATCAAATATTTGATTTACTCTGCTTCTTCAGTGTGTGAATTCAATAGTTTTACAATACATTTGATAAGGATTATGAGAAGTACCTTGAGAGAAGTACCTGTGTAAGAATCACTGTGGCAGTGATTATGATTTTATTATAACAGCAAATCTAGTGAAAAACAAATATGCAATTCATCATAACATAACAGTGTCTTCAAAACTCCCACCCCTGATCTTCATTCTACCGATGCTTAGAAATACTGGTGTGGAGTGACCAGAGCTTTGAAAACTATCTACACTGAAATAAAGCTGAAATTGGTACCAGGTAAATAAAAGCAAACTAAAATTCAATTGTACATTGAAAGTGAGTAAAATGAGAAAATACATATGTTGGTTCAGTTGGCTGGAGTAAGATCAGAAGAAAATGACATATTCATTGTTTAACACTAAGAACAGAACAGAATAGGAGCTAAAATGTACTAGAGAAGCGAAATCAGTTGTTGGTCTCTGTTGACCTTCTTGCATAAGGTTATTTGTGTTGTTGCTTATGTTACACACACTGTTCTATGTGATGTCTTCAAATGTCCACTGTGTTTATGAATTAGGAAGAAACAGAACTTGATGCATTGAACTACAATTATCATCATATTCATGTTATTCTTTGAATACACAGATACGCATGTCTTTGAATAACAAAACAGCTTGTAAATGGGGGAAATTCTTTGCACATTTGGGTAATGTGCAAAGATCATTGGGATTATTAATGGGAATCATTAGAGTTGCATCACGACAAAGAATGTCTCTCTGTAAACATGTTTACTAACTGAATAGGAAAGCGACCATGCTGCTGTTGACCTGTGACATTACTCTGAACAGAATGCAAGATTTCATGTTTATACAGTAAAGTTAATAACTTCATTAAAACTGTGAAATTATTTTTCAGTTTCGCAAGAAAACCGATGTGTGAGACAGAGTGAGAGGTGTGTGAATCTCTGACTCTGGGTGTGATGGCAGCCCTAACTTCAAACAACACACATGTTAGACAGATGGAGACCCTCAGTTTCAAGAAGTGTGAACCTAAATTTCTATGTGAGGCTGTATCTTGTATGTGCTTATATTTCCCTATTTAGTTATGGTTATTGTTAAATAGTGTATAATTTGATAGTTTCTTATTTGTAATGCCTCATGTTTAGTTTACTTCCCCTCCTGATTCACCGTCTAAAATTACTGTTATCTTCTTGTGTCCACTTTCCCTAGTGACCTTGACCTGCTTGTCCTTTGTCTTTGTTTTCCCAGTGTTATTAATGTCCTCTCTGTGTTTCCAGCCAGTTTTAGATCCTGTTTACTCTTCTGTTTATGGATTTTTTTACCACCCAAAATGAAGGCTCATTTGCATTAGATTTCCATGTGTCTGTATTTGGGTTCTAAACTCTGCAGTGTACATTAGCATTTTATGTAATCAATATCACTCTAGAAACAGAACTGACTGATTCCAGAGACATATGAGTTTGACCATTTAAAGAGTAGCAGTGGGTTTAGCATGTGATAGCTGTTGGTTTGTCGCAAACTGCCTCAGGCTGAAGGTGTTTAAGTATTCCATAGATTTAGTCACATAGGCAAGAGGCAATTTTCCACAGCCTTTAACTCTAAACCATAATGGTATCCAAATAGAAGAAATGTGGGATGAATTACAAAAAAAGGACAACTGTTACTGTATGAGAAAAATGATATAGGCAAAATGACAAATCACTCAAAAACATCCTCTGAAAAATAATAGGGTTTGTCATATAAACAACATAACATCTCAACAAACAGAACAGCAAGTCAACACAAAGCAAAGGGACCCTGGGGTGTAGAGCCTTACGCATATGTATATGTGGAAGACAAAGTGCCAGAGAGAAAAAAAAGAGGAAAAAAGAGAAAAGAAGACAAAAAGAAAACAGAGGGGGAAAAAAAGCTGAAAAAAGATTGACAGAGTAAGAAAGAGCGAGAGCCCTCCTGAACCCTCACTTATGTTGACTGAGGTTCCTTGTACCTTTCCTCCTCCATGAAGTACAACCCATGAATCACATAACTTTCTGGGCATTCTACACAGACCTTATCATCCACCTTAGTTACAGTCATCTTTGACAGGTTTATGACCAAGGTTATGCCAGCCTTACATACGTGTGTAGGATGTAATTAATTCTACTTGACAAGTTTTTATTAAAAATGGCTTACAACGCCAAAATAAACCATAAATCTAACTAGTTAGGCATTTTTACAACTTTGAACATTTTGTGGTGTCAATTTTATTATTATAAATTATGGCTCTTTTGAGACATAATTTATAACAGTGCCAGTGCTATTAACAGTGCCATTTATTGTGTGTCTTGTGCATTTGTCTTGTCTTCCTCCTCTCACCCCAACCAGTCGCAGTAGGTGGCTGCCTGAATCTGGTTCTACAGAAGGTTTGTTCCTGTTAAAAGGAAGGTTTTCCTTCCTACTATCTGCAAGTGCTTACTCATAGTCTCAGTCTGTCTGCTCTTCCTGGACTACAGCTTGACATTCAACACCATAATGCAGGGGTGTCAAACTCAAATACACAGTGGGCCAAAATTCAAAACTGGAACAAAGTCGCGGGCTAACATTAACATTTATTGAAATATATTTATTCCTCCAGATATAAGAATGAATCTTTTCTTATGAACTCAAACACGTTTTGCTGAAAAACTGAATATGGAACAAGCAAAGCTTAATACTAAACAATATATATATTAGCTGTATAATACCAGTAGGCCAGCTCTAATAGTAATTTGGTATGGCTTCGCGGGCCAAATGTAATTAGGCTGCGGGCCAAATTTGGCCCACGGGCCAGAGTTTGACACCTATGCCATAATGCCAAACTGGACCACCCTCAGATTCTCCCTGTGAAATTCTCCTGGATCAAAGACTTGCTCACCAACTGGCATCAATCAGTCCGATTCAGTGTGCTCTCCTACTCCCTGTGTGTTTGGCACGCAGGGGCCACAACTGAGAACAGGAAGGCACCAGGGGTGGCTGCCCTCTGCCACCCCTGGAGGCCATCACCAACTCCTCCTGTCTCAGGAAAACCAGGACCATCACAGGTGACCCCTTGCAACCTGCATACCACCTGTTTGACCCCCTGCCCTCTGGTTGGAGCTTCAGGTAAATCAGGTCCTACACCTCCAGCTTCTTTGTGCAGCACGCATATGTCAACCAGCATGCAGCCTTTTCAGTTGCTCCTGCTTTTTTCTTCATACTTTAACTTTTATTAATTTTTGTCTCTGTCTTTTACTTAGCAATAGAGTGGTAGTTTGTTTTAATAGCTTTCTCTTTAAAAAGGGATTCCTGCTGTCTACTATTTATTTTTTATTCCGGCAGGTGTGGAACACACACACAATTTCATTGTACATGTGCAATGACAATACAGGGCTATTCTATTCTATTCTATTCTATTCTATTCTATTCTATTCTATTCTATTCTATGCTATTATGGAAAGCTTGTGAAAACTTCTTTAACCACTAGATGGCATATGTCAGCTATTTCAGAAACCCATCTAAGAATGTTCCATCTGTGTTGATGGTCCAGCCCTACCCCTCCCTTCACATTACTATGGCATTAAATAACGCCTATTGTTCCCATCATTTTTTTTAAACCTGAGAAAATTTCCTGTCAAGCCTCTATTTGGACAAACTAAAGCAAAGATGAGGAGACTTCAAAACCTGCTGTTCACCTTTTGCAGTAAGTTGTTTAAACTGGTAAATAACTAAAATATAAAGATCAAAGGCTGATGTAGACCAAGTATTACATCTATCTCTTCTAGTAATTTAGAAGAACGGTAGGCCAAATGCTTTTTCAGTCTTGGTAATTTCGTTATACAGCATTAACATTGTTAGTATGAAATCTTGCATGATGACCACAAAGAAAATACACACACAAAAACGTTTCACATTCTTTTTCCAGTTGCTCTGAGGTGTGTGACCAGTGCAGTAGGGGTGATCCATGTAACTGGAAATGTGGGGAGTGCGGTTAACGTTTCCTGTTCCTATGATAAGGGTTACGAGTCTTATGAGAAGTACCTGTGTAAGAATGACTGTGGTGACAGTGATGTTCTTGTTACAACATCGGAATCAAGGAAAAATAAATACAGGATCCATGATGACAAAACAGCACGAATCTTCACAACAACCATCTCTGATCTTCATTCTGTGGATGCTGGAAAATACTGGTGTGGAGTGACCAGAACTGGAAAAGATATTTACACTGAAGTCGAGCTGAAATTAGTAAAAGGTAAACAAAGACTTCTTTTGCACACTGAAAGTGAGTTACAGTTAAAGATAAGGAATTCATAGATAGTATCTGTTTGTTCAGCATTATCTGTTTCTCTGCTGTAAAATTTAAACCACTATATGAGCATCAAATGATGGAAAACAGTCACAAGTTTAGAAATATAAACTTGAGTTCAATATGAAATCCTTAAGTTTTATATACAGCTGTTTAATGGGTGTAACATGTCTTCTGATGCTTTTACCCCTGTTGACAGACCACTGCTGTGATACTGTGACCAAAATTCTGAATTATCAGGGATATTCAGAATCCATTAGTTGTCCGTATGAGCATCAGTACCAGAACAGCCTGAAGTACATCTGCAGAGGAAACCGGCCCTCCACATGTCTTCAGCAGGCATTAATCACCTCTGACAACAAGGAAAATGGACGATTCAGACTTGATGATGATAAAATGTTAAAAAAATTTACAGTGAACATCACCAGTTTGAGCCAAGAGGATTCAGGGTATTACCTTTGTGGTGTCCGAAGAAACTTTGCCCATAATGTTTTCTCTGCAGTTCTGTTGGAAGTTGAGGGTGAGCAGTCAAAGCTACAGTGTATTTAATTACATCCGTTGAATATCTGATGATTCTGAAATAACCTTTTTCTTTCATTCATACAGAGTTCTGCTGTGTCAAATCAACTAAAATAAATGGTACTGTGGGACATCCACTAACTTTGCAGTGTCCTTATCCTTCACAACACCGGGATAACAGGAAGTTCCTCTGCAAAGGAGACCAGCACAACAGCTGCACAGATATGCTGAAGAATCAAAGCAGATTCACACTACAAGATGCTTCTTCCAGCTCTTTCATTGTGATAATCTCAAAGCTGGAGGCAGCTGATGCTGGGACATACTGGTGTGGATCAGACTCACAGTGGAGAGTTGGAAACTACACCAAGATTCAGTTGTCAGGTATGTTATACACTTTTGTACACACTATGATAATACAATAAATATATTTGTAGGATATGTGTTTGTTTGAGCTCCATTATGGAAATAGAGAGTAGGTGATCATTCAATTGTCTGAGGTTTGATCTAATAAAAATGGTTAGTCCAGTGCTCCCCACCCAAAGAATAAAATAAATAAATAAACAAAAACAAAAAAACAACAACAACTGAGCCTTACTACTGCTGGTAAATCACTACCAAAACTTTTTGCTGCCTCAGGACTGCGCTCTTCTGGACAGAGATCTCCGATGTTATTCCCGGGATCTGCTGGAGCCACTCGCCTAGCTTGGGAGTCACCACACCTAGTGCTCCGATTACCACGGGGACCACCGTTACCTTCACCCTCCACATCCTCTCGAGCTCTTCTCTGAGCCCTTGGTATTTCTCCAGCTTCTC